>NW_008605002.1:7416-7616 GCF_000691845.1 Merops nubicus | reverse complement strand
TGGCAGCCTCCCGAGGGAATCCAGATTCCTCCTCCCTCGCCCGCCGCTCATCTCCAGGCTGCCTCTGCTCAGGGGGTGGGCCACGTCCTGGCCGTGAAGGAATTTCCCATGGCTAAAGAGGAAAGGAAAACCCGACCCCAAAAAAAAAAAAAAAAAAAAAAAAAAAAAAAAAAGCCAAGAAGGGGGGGGGAGAATTTGGA
>NW_008605002.1:0-7256 GCF_000691845.1 Merops nubicus | reverse complement strand
GTGTGTGATTCCCAGCCCCAGACAATGCTCTGCAAAGCGAGCTGGTCCTGCGGAGAAATGCAAACACCTCCTCCCCCAAGTGCCTGAGGAGAGGAAAAGAGCTATAGAACCAATAGCTTTCCCTTGGCTAGTCTCATTAATATGGAGGAAGAAAAAGAAACCAATGAGGAGCAGCAGGAGGAGGGGTTTATTCAAATTAAGTTCCTCAAATCACTTTATTTCCCTCTTTTTCGTTCCTCACCCTACCTCCCCCAAATCCTCCTCCTCCCTGTAAACTAAGCACCGTTTCTGCTGTCCCAGAGATTTTATTTTATTTCTTGTGACAGGGTCAGGAACGTGGTGATGGGAGGGAGGATGGCATCGCTGCTGGAGGGGATGGGGGGCTGTGGGAGGGAGGGTGAAGGGAGCCAATTTCTCCCCGAGCTGCGGAAGAGTTGATGGCAAAGAAAAGGGATAAAGTAGCTGGAGTTGTCAGGGAGTGGAACCGAGAGGGAACGGAGCAGGGGTTTCACCTGGAAGCATCTTTTTGCAGCTGGGATTTGCAAATGGGCAAGTGGCCCGCGGCCAGGATGAGCCCCTGAGCTTGTGGAAAGGATCTCCCCTCTTCCACAGTGGACATGCACCCAGGAAGGGAAGTGACAGCAGAGGAACAGCAGGATCTGCCCTGTCCTGCAGTGCCTCAGGGCTGCACAGCACCGGGAGCCCTGCAGCAGCAGTGTGCCAGGGGTACCTGTTGCTGGAAAACCACTGGAGTGGAGCTATGGAGGAGACTGAAATGGTTGGTGAGAAGGGAAGGGATGTCGAGGTGGTTCCTTTGACTTAGATCTGCAGGAGAGCAGGGTGACAAGTGTCCCCCATGGAGTAAGTATACAAAAGCACCCAGTCACTGCTCCCTTCTGCAGGGTAGCACTCAAGGGAAAGCTTTCCAGAGCTGGAAAAGGATTGCTAAAGGAGTCCAAACATCTATAGCAGACCTAGAGGAGCTCTCTGCCAGGGCATCCCATGGAGACACCTGCTGTCACCCTGCCTTTGCTGCTGCCAACCCTGCTGTCCTCAGGCCCCACAGATCCACAGCAAGAACTTGGGATGCTGAGTGCCCACATCCTTACCAAATTCTCTGAGAGCTGTAAGAGCAGCTTCTTCTAATTACTCTAATTACTCTGGAATTCCATAACACATGGGATACCAATGTACTTCCACAGGGAAGCCCTTTCTTCTGCTCAGCTTTTTACCAATTCACCTTCACTATTTGCATCTCCCATCTTCCATTTCCTTGAGCATGTAAATCCATTTAAAATCCTCCTTGCCTTTACTCTGCTCCCAGATTTAACACAGGAGAAAGAAGGCAATTTGATCATAAAAGTTACTAAATCCATCGACCTGTCCTGTGTGCAAATCCCTGACCCAGTTAGTTACTTGGATGCTGCAGTCCCTGTGGCTCTCAGTCCAGGTGAGTGGACATACCTCCACTAAACCAGATGATCCTGCTCCCAGTCTCTTGGCCCAGTAACAGCCCCATGGCTGCATAGATGCCTCCTCCTGAGAAAACCATCCACAGACCCATTGTGAATGCATCCAGCTCTGGTTTTATTCCAGCAGTATGGAACTTTGGAGCAGTCCAAAGAATATAAATAAATTTATGGAGCAGTCCAAACAATTAATGAGACTTTTCAAAGCATTCCTTTGCACATTTTCCTCCAGTTGTGTCATCTTTTCTAGCCACACCTCACAACTTTCAGTAACCTCACTAAAAACATGGGGAAAAAGCCCAAAAAATTGTAGATGCTTATGTTGTACACCTGAGCTAATCAGCCTGTGTGCTCTATATGCACATTAACGAGTGCTGCTCGATTATTTTGTGCTGCTCCAACATCTGCTCCCTGTCTTTCCCAGCAGAAGGGCAACAGGCCAAGAGAATCATCTAGTGGCCCATTGAACTGTCTTACATGAACCCAGCTGATATTTGTGTCAGGTTTCCTACTGATGTAGTAGAGTCTACCTAAGAACTTTGTTCTCTGAAGAAGACTATTTTCTATAGGAGCAAACAAGCCATTTTCAGCCAAGTGAAGATTTCTTGTCCTCAACAACAGTCTTTTAAATAGAACTTCATTATTTTAAGTGTGTGTAAAGCACAGTAGCCCTGATCTTGGCTAGCAGGAGAGACTGGCAAGGGCAGGAGAAGACTTCCTGAGAGAAAAGTGGAAGCTACCTAGACAGTTGTCCATCTGCCATCCTATATAGGAGCAAGACACTGCAGGAATGTTTGCTGAGACAGGGTCTAAGGTATTTCATTGGAAGATCCTTGTCCTCTTCTTTTACTTTGACACCTTAGGTGTGATTTATTTGACCAAACAGCTAGATCTGAGATGCCCAACCATCTCTGCCTTCATATTAAGGTCAGATGTTAACAGTGGAGTCACTGCAATATAAGGTGGGATCCATCTCAGCCCAAGGAGATATTGACATCCCCTTGGAGGAGCTGTGTCCTGAATGTGCCTGTTTCTCTCCACTGATGTTAGACACTCTGGAACACTAGCTCACCTAGTCAACACCCACAAAGCAGACCTCTAAGAGAGCCACCAGAGAGAAGCTGAGGTGCTGTAAATTCACTCCCAGCTGACTGGACACGAGGTTGTTGATCTGGTTAACCTCAAAGTGAGTCTAATTGAATTTAAAACCTTGATTTCTGTACCCAGCCCTTCCTTACCTCCCCCAGCATTGCAATGAAGTTGACACTTTCCAGTAGACCAGGTTGCTCAAAGCCCCACCCAACCCAGCCTTGAACACTGGCATCCACAACTTCTCTGGGTGACCTGTCTCAGTGTCTCACCAACCTCATTGTAGAAAAAAGAAAATAAATTCTTCCTAATATTTAATCTAAATCTACCCTTTTTCAGTTTAAACCATTACCTCTCATCCTGTCACTACACTCCCTGATAGTGTCCCTCCCCAGTTTTCCTGTAGGCTCCCTTTAAATACTGAAAGGCCTCAATAAAGTCTCCCTGGAGGTTTGCTGAACAACCCCAGCTCTCTCAGCCTTTATTCATAAGAGAGGTGTTCCAGCCCTCTGACCATTTTTTGCTCCTTCAATGCCTCAAAGAGCACAGGGCACAAAAAGATGCATTATTTCTTGGAAAAAAAGCTGATGACAAGAACCTCCAGTACAAGAGTTTAGAAAGAGTCTGTTGTTCAAGCTGCACTTTAAGCCCAGGCTGGGGCTCTGGATTTTGTCATGAAGAACCTGTGAACCTCCTGTTGACTTACGTCCTGCTCAAGCACATCACAGAGCAAATAAGGCAGGCAGGGCTGCAACATGAGAAGTTCTCTGTGGAAACAGGAAAGAGATCATCATGCCTATCAAGGTTTTGGTTAGGGTCACAGTCCTGAGAGCACTTACTCATGCCCTTCAATTTGTTATCATGAGCCTTCCCACTGATTCAGGGGATTTTCTCAGAGCGATGCACAATCTGCCTCAGCAGGCAGTTTAGAAGAGGAAATTGCAATTTTCAATGCAATATTTTCGTCTTCTTGGCTTGTTTTGTTCATTGGGGAGTGTGGTGGCTGCAGGAGGAATGGTAGGATAGTGTGATGAGAGGATTGTCTTTAAGTAGCACCAGAAGTCAACAATTTGCTCAAGACTTATTTCAATTTCCAAAATAGAGATAAGAAAAAGCGTAACAATTATTTCTCATTTCTCAAAACAGAAATTTAAAAACATTTCTCACCAAAAGAGTTACTACAGTAGATCCATTTCTCAAGCAAAGAGTTTGACTATTTGTAAAAAGAACTGGAAAAAAAGCAGCATTAACATAGCAAGGCAAATACATCTGTAAATCAGTAGCTAATGGTCTGCAGAGAGATTAATTGATAACTCTTTCTGAATTTCCACCTACAAATATGAAGAAGCTCAAGATACACAAAGCTTTTCTGACTAAAATGTCTGTAAGAATTTGTGACTTTATTCTTTTTAAACCATGCAGCTGTGAAGAAACTCAATTTGTTTGTAATGATGGACACTATGTTCCCTTACTATGGAGATATGATAGTGAAAATACTATCAGAAGTACCTGGACAAGGAAAACATGCTGAATCTGACTTAGTGTGCACCAGTGGGCAGTGTGTGCCTAACAGACAGCACTGTGATGAGGAGCTGAACTGCAAGAATGGGTCCAATAAGGGTGTCAAACTAAAACATGCTGAATCTGACTTAGTGTGCATCAGTGGGCAGCATGTACCTAACAGACAGCACTGTGATGAGGATCTGAACTGCAAGAATGGGTCTAATAAGGGTGTCAAACTATGCCCAGTAAATGAAACCAACTGTGGACCTCAGTCAAGCCAGAGCATCCCACATCCTGGAAATGCAAGGTGGACAGTGATGTTTTTGCACCCAATGGTAGTGTGAGGGTTGTGCATTATCCACGTACCAAAGACTAACAGCCAAATTCCTCCCTCTGCTCTTAAACCAAACACAAAACAACCCAAGGTGCCACACCACCAAAGGGAAGAATAAGTCAATACACTCACTGCATAGGGTGTGAAGAAAGGAGCCAGCTGGCCAAGAACCCAAGCCATGGGAGATGGAATTAGCCAGGCCATGAGTCCAATTATGTAGTAGGGACTCATCTTCCTGCCATCCTTGAAACCTCTGCTTGCAATACAGTTGGGAAGCCTTTCTGACAACCAGAACCCCCACACAAGACACCTGCTGCATAGACAAGCCTCCCAGCTTCACTATAAGTGGAGTCAGCTCTTATAGAGGTGGCTTTTTGCCCCACCTCCAAGTTCATGTGGAAGGTGGGGGCACCTGGTGGTGATCTCCTCCTCAGTTCCCACCCAAGGCTGGCCAGACCCTGGGTGAAAACCAGTCAGGAGGGGCTTTCTTGCCTGGTTGTGGACATCATCCCTATGCCAACCCTCACTCAGGGCTGGGGGTTTAACCCCACTACCTCATTAGCCATTAATAAACACAGGTATAAAGAGTAGTCCTTATCAGTATTTATCTTAAAATAGTCAATATGATAGTGAGATAAGAGCCTAAACCAAAAATATAAGAAATAGATGTCATCTGAAGCCTGAAAGTTGTCTGTAGCACTTGCATGACCAACAAGTATGGAAAGAACCCTCCACAGGCATTCAAACCTTGTACAGCTTGTAGCCAAATTCAAAGGTCACAATTCCCATCTGAACTATCTTGATTTACAAGCTTTTTTTTTGTCACTTTGGATGGTTCTGCCTTTCTTTATCTCTAGGCATAGACAGATGGCTCCCCCAACCCTGCTGTCCAATGGTTTCCTAATCTCTATGGCAGGATGTCTGGAGTTAAATTCCCTGCTGCACTCATCTTTGTGAGGTGAGGTTCATCCAACTGTGGTCATTGTCTTTGATTCTGGCACTCAAAATTACTTAAGTCTAGTATCTGATGTTCTCCTCTTGCATGAAATATCTTGGAGGGAGATTCTTCTCTACTGGTGAAGGGGCACAACTGGAAAAATTTTCATCTATAGATTAAGACCAATACACCTCTTTTCTTTTAAAGGAGGAGAAGATGGAAGCAAGTTCACTCTAGTGTGGGCTGCAGAAGGTGGATGATGAGCCTAAATATCAAATCTGTGTCAGGCAAGCCATAATGAAAAGATTTTAATGGAAGAAGCTTATTGCTACATCTGCAAATCCCACTCATGGAGTTTTCTCCTGTTGCACTGATGCCTACTGGCCGTTTTACCTGATGCAATACTTCATGTGGGGTGAGGAAGTAATTTTTTTGCCTAAAGAATGAAGTTTCTTTGGTTTAGATTTCTCTCAGAACTTCTTCACTGCCTCAATTTCTCACTCCTTTAATTACATAGATTTGTTTTTCTTAATACACTGTCTTGGGTCCTAGGTGCATAGCATTTATTATGTGAAGTGGTGCCTTCCAACATGAGTCATTAGCAATGAACAAAGATGCAACTTTAACCATTACAAAGTATCTCCTACTTGCATTGACATCAAAGGAATAGCTGTGCCTGTTGCTAAGTAGTAGTTTGTCATCATTTAGTTGGCCACACTCTGTAATAATGAATATTCTTTGTCCCTGGAACATAACTGGTAATTACATCCATATATGTTCTTTTTTTCCCTGTTTTTTTTTTCCCTGCATATGTATTTTTATTTTTCTATATAAATTGTCTTCCTCTACTTTTGGCTGGAAGCCAATTGTCTTAAACCAACTATGACAAAGCTGAAAATCTTTTTTTCCTTTGACTTCTTGTAGATCTCTTTTCTGCAGTTCTTATGCTTCATGGCAGAGTAGTTAACACTGCCATGAAATCTGCTCTCCTACAGAAGACTGCTGCTTCACTTGACATCCCACTTCCCTTCTTTGAGCTTACAAACAATCAAGGATAGGTTCATACAAAATTTCTGTCTTCATCCTCTGTAACATGACCTATGAAAACATTAAAGTAGATTAAATATTCACAATGAGAGTAGTCTTGCTCCTTAAGGTCTGTCAAACCTAGCAGAGAAAAAGAAAATTTAGTGACTGGAACCAAAAGCCAGACAAATGCACCTCAGAAATGATAATAAAAAAATGTTTTCTTAAATAAGTAGGAAAAGTAACTGCTGGAATAATGTACCAGAGGAAGAGGAAGGTTCCTAATCTCTAGGGGATTCATCTGATCAAAGCTTAGATGTACCTGCAATCTAGATGCCTGAAGCTGCACTAATCCTTGTTTCCTTTTCTAGTCAAAAGAAATCTGGTTCAGACAGCCACCAGAAATCAGTGCATGAATCACCTCAACCTACGGGAAGTGTGTAAAATAAATGAGAGATATCACATCCTAAAAATGTTATTTCTCTCCACTAACTTTAAAGGAACCTTGGGTCAGAAAAAGGTACCTGTGCTGTCAGCATCTAAAGACAGGTGACACGAATCCCACTCTAGATGCGTTCAAGACAAGTCCAGTTGTCACTTTAAGGAGATTCTTTAAATTCCATAAATCTTTGACTTCAATTCAGAATGACTGAATATAATTTTGTGGGTAAAGAAAGTCAGATGAATTAAAAGGTGGGGAACTCAACTGTGATAAAAGGAAATGCTTTGTAAGGCAAGCTTTGAGTTGGGGAACACATTTCCATAAATAATTAAAGAAACCAAGAGTACAATTCAAAATGGAAGGAATGGAAAAGAAGAAAAATACTAAGATTATCCAGAGGAAAATTAATAATGATGACAGAAATTTATCAGGATATGTTATATATATATATATATA
>NW_008605001.1:0-8147 GCF_000691845.1 Merops nubicus | reverse complement strand
GGGCGCGGCTCACTGCGGTCGCCTTTGCTCCTCTCCTTTAGGACAAGGAGAAGAAGAAGAAGGAGAGCATCTTGGACCTCTCCAAGTACATCGACAAAACGATTCGAGTGAAGTTCCAGGGCGGGAGGGAAGGTGAGTGGGGTGGAGCCCCAGAGGTGCCTCTGCAGCACGAAGCCGGCGTTGCTTTTTGGGGGTGTCTTCGCTCTTTGCTCGCCAGGTTCTGGGTCCTCCCTCCCGAGAAGACACGATGAGTATCTGGTGCTTTTAGCTGTCACTAAAGCTGATTGCCTTTAACTTTCTGTTAATCCCTTGGCTGCAATTTTGTCTGTGTTTTAGCCGAGCCTCCTTTCTTTCATTGTCTTTTCTTCAGTTGTCTTTAACTGTCTGGTTTCTTTCTTCTTTTTCTTTTTTTCTGGCTGTTTTTTTTTCACATTGTAAGGGTGTGCAAGCAGCACAGAGACATGTACAGCTCCCTGGCAGGAGGCTGGAATCAGGTGGGGGTTGGTCTCTTTTCCCAAGTAACCAACGATAGGATGAGGGGCAATGGGCTGAAGTTGCCCCAGGGGAGGCTCAGATTGGATATTAGAATTTCTCTCCTGGCAGAGTGTTGAGGGGTTGGCCCAGGCTGGACAGGGAGGTGCTGGAGTCCCCAGCCCTGGAGGGGTTCAGAAAACGTGTGGGTGTGGTACTTGATTTAGTGGTCATGGTAGTATTGGCTTGATGGTTGGACTTAATGATTCTATGTTTTCTGGGTGTTGTTATTAATACACCTGCCATCCCTTTCACCTCTTAGCCTACTAAAGGTGCCGGGAGTTCCCAGATTGTTTCAGTGTATTTCACCATCTCTTCCCATCACTTCTGAGGCTCTCATGTTGTTGTCTTCCTGCTCCTTGCTCCTGTGAGGTACCTGTGCTGTCCCTCCTGCTGTCCCCTCAGCTGGCTGAACATCAGCAGTGTTCTGCATGAGGGATGCTCAGCAGAAGCTTTTGCGAAGCAAACTCAGTTTGCTTTTAAAAACAGCTTTTAAAACTTCACTGGGAAATGGGTTTTTTAGAAGTTACTTGGACTTCTGACTGATAAGTGTCGGTTTGGGGGTTTTTTGGTAGTTTTGGGGCAGTCAACGTTTCCATTGAATCTGTTGGTTTAAATTTTCTTTAAAAATTGACACTAAATTCCTTTATGGCCTTCATGGGACACCCAGGGTTATGAGAGTCCCTTCTGTGAATTGGGCTGTTAGGAATGATAGTAATGCTGGTAATCAACAAGTGTTTTTCAAACTGAGAGATCATTTTGTGTAGTCTTGCAGCTTATTTGGCAACCAGTTTTGTGGAGTCCTGTTGTGGTTTAGGGTGAAGTGCTTGTCTGTCTGCAGCACGCTCCTGTGACCACAGTGCTTCAGCTGAAGAGCTTGTAGGCCTGGAGGGCACCTGGAAGGCTGGTGGTCTGAGGAAAAAGATGCCAAATATTACAGTCTCACTGCATTTTTTGCCATACCCTTTGCTGAGGCTGTTTATTTGATTTGTTTTCTTTTCCTATGGTGTGACTCATAGTGATTTGTTATGCTGAAGTATTCTTAAAATAACCCTAGAATTGGCCCAGCCCAAGAATGTTTGTCTTGAAGAACGTTGTAAAGAACTGATTGCAAAATGTGTTAAGTCTCAGCTGGCACAACCCAAACCAGGTTCTCCTGCATCTGTGCTTTGATAAAGGTGGGGTGTTTAGTATCTCTGGGCTCATTTGCTTGGAGGAGGGAGCAGAGCTGGAGAGCTGTGTGTCCTCCGTGCAGTCGTGTGTTCTGTACACTTGGCTTTGGTCTAATCCTTGTTTTGTGTGTGGTCTTCAACAGCAAGTGGTGTCTTGAAAGGATTTGACCCTCTTCTGAACCTTGTGCTTGATGGTACCATTGAGTACATGCGAGGTAAGCAAAATACTGTTTGTGTAAAGCTTTTCCTTTTTCCCCAGGAAGAATGTTCTTTGTAGAAATCTTACTGCTCTATGAGTGAATAACCAGAAACTTCAGGCTGAGATCATCCAGAGACATGCTTGTGATAATTAATTTGTGAAGAAAGGGACAAGGTAACAGAAGTTAGGTTGAGCACATTCCCTGAGACAGACCACTCTTGCTAGTCCTTCTTCAGCTGCTCTATAACTCACGTGCTGGTCCTGTCCTCAAAAGCTGGAACAAAGTAGAGTGTCTCTTTTCAGATAAGTTGCTTTTGCCTTCATTTCTAGTGTTGCTGGTTTGCTTAAAGCAGGAAAAGTATCTCAGCAGGCATTATTTTACCACTTTAAACTCTGCAGTAAATGCTGCCTTTGTATTTCTGTGGGATTAAAACCCTCTGGTTTCTCAGAGCTGACAGAGCTGTAGGGCTTCTGCTCATTGGCTTTTTTACCCATCGAAGGATAAATATTCCCATTTCCACTTCTCCTCTCTGAAACAAATTTTATCATATGATAGGAGTCTTTTAAAGATTATTAATACACTTGCCTGTTGACAAGAAAGCACCCAAGGCTTTAATTTTACTCTTGGAAGCGAGTTCCAAAAGCTGTGTAGTGGATTTTTGTTGAGTGTGTTGACATCTCAAGGAAGGCAGAACTGGCTGCTGCCGAGTGTTTCCATGGCCCTATCTGCACCCTTGTTGGGCTTGGTGAAATTCTTTATTGCTCACTGTGGCTTCTGGTGCTTTGAAAGTGACTAAATCAGCAGCATCCTAAAGACCCCAGATATTACTGGTGTCTAATTCTCATAGTCCTTGTGTTTGATACAACGCAGTGACACCCAGAAAACTGCTGTGTGCTTGTGCCTGTTGATGTGGCTGAATTGAGTTGGTTTTCCTTCTGTTGCCATTGTAACTCTGGCTCTCTGCTTTTCAGATCCAGATGATCAGTACAAACTAACAGAAGACACACGCCAGCTGGGGCTGGTGGTCTGCAGAGGGACCTCTGTGGTTCTTATCTGTCCACAGGATGGAATGGAAGCGATTCCAAACCCTTTCATCCAGCAGCAGGATGGCTGATGCTTTCTTTGGATTGTCTCTAAAGACTTCAGGGGTGCAAAATCATCGGAGAAAACCTACCAGTGTGTGAGAAGCTTCCTGCTTTGGGGGAGGAGTTCGAGTGTGTATTTGTCCACGTGAAAGAACGGTCAGCTTTTATTTTTGTGGCTTCCCATAAACGATGAGAGGATGGGGCATGATGTGCAAGGACAGAGTTCTGAGTTTTATTTTTTTTTCTTCTTTTTTTTTTTCTTTTCCCCACACATAAATGTGTAACTGCATTATTTAGAGGTGACAGGAGAGAGGATATTGTCACAGAACTGTCTGAGACCCTCTTGATCTCGTGACTTTTGAAACGACCACATAAAAATTAGTGAAGAAATGCCCTGAATATTGGTTATATTATTTACATTTTTAAATACATGAAAAATGTACTTAATCTGAAGCTTAAATACATGACAACATGTTCTTCCTCTTAGATATCAGGATGCAGCTGGGAAGCACTGTGTTGTAGTCTTCCTGCTCTTTAGTTCAGTTTCTTTTGCCTGCTTGCTCCAGTGCTTGCAGGAACATTGACTTCCCTTACCTAGTACCTCGTTGTCACCTTTACAAGCTGTGTAGCCAAGAAGATCTTTTCTAGCACTTGTTCCAGATCTTGTGGGTTGTGATCAAGGCTCCCACCTCTCCACAGAAGGACTGCACTGACTTCTAGGGTGATTCTTGGCTGAGTGATGTAAACTCTACAGAAGTGTCTATTTGATACTTGGAATTTTAGGGGAAGAATATTTAAGATCCTGATGTTAATTGTAGGCAGTGTCTGGAAATACTGCATATTTTTATATTGTAGCTATCCACTTGTGGTTCTGTTTGTTATAACTTGATTTGTAAGTAAACATTTTTATTTCTTTTATACTGCAGAAATTGCAAGATATGAGGAGTTTTGAGTGAATAAATACAAACTGATCTGTTCCTAAACATCTGGTTTTTAGTCTGAAAAGGTGCTTCACAGCTGACATTGCAGTTCTCCACAGCTGTACATCTGAATTAAACTTATTCAGGAGGTGGAAGAATCAGGAGGGACCTGACCTGAAGCTGTGCTTGGGTCTAAGGCAGGAAACTGGTGGGAAATGACTGAGAGCTTCAGGGGTCCCCTTCCCGGGGGCTCCAGGTTCTGGTGGGCATTTGAAAGACTGGAATAGACACGATGTGCCTGTGGGCTGTGTGTGACCTGCTCCTGCCTCCTGCTTTTCCTGAGGGCCCTTTACCAGGAGGGTGTGGCAGAGTGAGTTGTTTGGGTGGCAGCAGCAGTGTCTAGTTCCCAGAGGTTGTCAAGGTCAAGTGGTGTTGCCTGTTCCTTCTGGCAGCAACACCATGCTCCTGTTCACAGCCTGTCCTGGGTGAGCTCTGAAATGGGTGGGAACTTGAAGTAAATAAGTTCCAGTTGAGCTTCTCTGACTTCTCCAGGGGGCTGTGGAGTTGGGGACCAGTTGTCTCCTGTGGCATATTGCCTTTAAGTGCTTCTGGATTCAGGTCTCCTAGGGATTCATCCTCAGAGTGCTTCACAGAGCTGTCTGTAAAGCCATGCTCCTTCAAACTTTTTTTCTAACAATACAAAACTTGCTCTTCATGCAATTTCACAATTTGAGACTCACTATTTAGAATGAATGGGGCAGAGTTTGCTCCCTGTCAGCCTGAGAAGAGTGGGAGAGAGCCTGGTGGTTGCCAATACCAATGACCTGCTGCCCCATCTCTGCTCTCTCGTTTTGTGAGTGTAGTGTCCTGGACAGACCTGTTGAAGCCCTCCTGAGTGGAGTCCAGGCTCTAGATGCAGAGGGTGCAGGGAGATGTGCCTGAAGTTGTCAAGTGTCCACCAGCTCCAGAGGGGCACGTTTCCAGGATTTCCTGCCCAGTTGATGGGTCACTCAGTCTTTGCCAGATACAGGCTTGTCCTTTTCTGCAGTGCAGACTTTGGGGTTGTACTTGGGGGTCAAATACCTTAAAAACAAGAATGTGAAAATTAGGGGGGATAAACTTTTTCTCAGGGCTTGTTGCCATATGACAGGTGGTGGTTTTAAACTAAGAGAGGGGAGGTTCAGACTGGGTAGGAAGAAAAACATTTTTTACACAGGGGGTGGTAAAACACGTGGCCCAGGTTGCCCAGGGAGGTGGTTGATGCCCCATCCCTGGAACCATCCCAGGTGAGGTTGGCCGGGGCTCTGAGCACCCTGCTCTGGTTGCAGATGTCCCTGCTCCATGCATGGAGATGGGACTAGATGGCCTTGAAAGGTCCCTTCTGACCCAAACCAGTCTGTGATTCTCTTCTGTAATTCTGTAGCTGATTTTTAAACGTGTATTTGCTTTTCCGTTGGATTAATTCTTAAATGTGTCTCTTGATAAAACCATTGGGAACAGCAGTTTTGCAGAAGCCTCTTCCCAAAAAGGAAGGGAACCTCCAGGGGAGAAAAAGCTGCTCCTGATCCAGGTAACACTGTTCTGCATTAACTCCACCAAGACATGGGACTGAGTCTTGCTGGGATGGGCCCTTTGGGACAAGGGGCACAAGATCAAGGTCACTGTGCAAGTCTCCATGTAATAGCTTGCTCCAAACACTGGAATCAGTGAACTGTGGCTTGTACTGTGACTGTATTTATTCTGTTCATTGAGACTGAGGATGACTCAACGTGTGACAGACATCTGGGTTTGAGTGGGGGCTCCTTCCTTCCCTCCAGCTCTTCCTTCCCTCCAGCTCTTCCTTCCCTCCAGCTCTTCCTTCCCTCCAGCTCTTCCTTCCCTCCAGCTCTTCCTTCCCTCCAGCTCTTCCTTCCCTCCAGCTCTTCCTAAAGTTATATACATACTAGGTATTGCAAGCAGGCTGGAATTTGCTCATAAACTTGAACTGATGAAGGATGTGGCTTTGGGGAAATATTTTTTTTTTTTCCCCAGGAGGGCTTAAGCTTTCCTGTGTTTCTGATTTGCAGAACTGAAAAGTTTTGCAGTGGATATATTTATTTATTTATTTATTTTCAAATGAGTTCACTGTTCCTCTGCATCTTCATGATATTTAGTTAGTGCTTGAGAAAGTTTTGGTGGTCTCTTGTCTTTCCTCCTTGTTAGTCCAGGCTCTTTGCTTAGCTCTCAGCTTCCCCAGTTCCCTGAGGTAGATGCCCATTAAATCTGTGGGTTTTTTGGTTCTACAGCTCTCCTGTCATTGCTGCTCTGAAAGCTGCAGGAAGGACTGAAGAGCAAAGCAGGAGGATAGAAAACAGACTCTATTTTTAGGCCAAGATAAGCTATCTTTTATTTCTCCTAGCTGGGGGGTAATGTTTCCAGAGACCTCACATGAGTAAAGGCTGGAGAGGGGCTGAGTTAATTTTAGCTGCCTGGCAGTCAGCAAGCATGGAGCCTGCACAGGAACCAGACGAGCTGGGACCTCAGTCAGACGTGGTTGCAGACACGGTTCTTGAGGTTGGAGAGAGACTCTTTGAGGTCAGCCGTAGGGAGCTCTCAGTGCACAGTCGTTATTTTGAAGCCATGTTTTTTGGGGGGGCAAGGGAGAGCTCTGAGCAGCACATCGTGATCCGGGGGGTCGATGCGGCTCCTTTTCAAGCGCTCCTGGAGTTCACTCGCACGGCCCGAGTGCTGATAGGTCAGGAGAACGTGACCAGCCTGCTGGAGACAGCTGACTTCCTCCAGTTCGACAGGGTGAGGCTGTTGTGTGAGAAGTTTCTGGAGAGAGAGCTGCACGTTTCCAACTGCCTGGGCCTGATGATCTACTCGCAGCAGTTTGTCTTTGGAGAGCTGTTTGCGTCTGCTCTGAACGTGGCTCTCTCCCACTGGGGGGATGTGATGTGCCAGGAAGAGTTTAAGGCACTACCCAAGGAAATGCTGATGCAGCTCCTCAGGAGCGATGACCTCTTCGTTTCACGAGAAGATTTGGTCTTTGACAGTATTATGAGGTGGATAATGGAGGACCCAGCAGAGAGAGAGGAAGACTTTCTGGATCTGGTGGGCGAAGTCAGGGTGGCTTTTCTGAGTTTGTCCTTCCTCGATGTCCTGGTGAAACGCAGCAAGCGCCTGGGAGAGGCAGATCCCTTCTCCAGACTGATGAGGAAGCTGGAGAGCTGTCCTCCCCCCCGCTGGCACAGCACAGAGCTGCGCCCCGCCGCCGCCCGCAGCTACGACACCCTGTACGTCCTGGGAGGGAGGCATGACAAGGAGCAGCAGGAACTATTTACCTTTCAACCTAAAACAGGGACCTGGCAGGCTTGCTCTCCACTGCAGCGCAGGAACCTCACCCAGTATGCAGTGGCAGCAGTAGGTAACTGACAGAGAAGTGGGACTTGGCAAATGCCGACGGAAATTGAGGCTTAGAGACGCTGGTGCAGGGAGGGCAGCTGCCCCTCCTGTGACACTGCAGCACTGCTGAAACCCCCTCCAGAGCTGTGTTCCTATTTGTTCAAAGGATGGTTTTCCTTAGTCCTGGGAGAATGTTGGACAAGACTGAATTCTCCTTTTCATAAGGCAGAAACTACTAGTAAGAAGCTCCTTGCGTCAGCTGTATCTGGAGTGAGTCTCATGACCTCACTTTAAACAGCATATTTTTTTTGCCTGCTCTTCCCTGGTGATTTTGACAGGTTCTGGTGACTTCTGATTTATAGCTGCATTAAGTTAAACTTGATGGATATTGTGAAATCTTCACACTTGGAGACATCAAGACAGCTCAGTACCTTGCCTTCCCTTATCTAGTGTTGGTGGTAGTGCCATTTCGAGTGGGAGTTTGGACATGAGATCCCCAGAGGTTCTTCCCAGTGAGGGTTTCCATGATTCTGTTCAAGAGTGGGAGCAGACTTGGGCAGACTTGCTGCATCCTGTAGGCCCAGCTATCTGTGCAGATGTGGGGAATCAAACACTGCAAACTGATACAGAGAGCAGCCGTTTGGTTTGCCTGTCTTGCCCCTCACCAGTACAGCCCAAGGAGAAAGGAGAACCTCGGTTCTCAGGAGCCATTTGCAGCCTCCACGTAACCGACGCTTTTCTCTGCTGTCTTTCCAGGGAGCTTCATTTTTGTGACAGGAGGGTACTTCCGGGATGAGTTCGTGTGGTACAGCGTGGACTGGGTGTTTATCTACAGCTGCTTGGACAACCGGTGGC
>NW_008605000.1:0-798 GCF_000691845.1 Merops nubicus | reverse complement strand
GCAAATGAAAAGAGGAGATGTTTGGGCTAAACAAAGAAAAGAATGAGAGTGACTCAAAAGATGCAGACTAGCTAACAGAAAATGGATTAAAACCAGCTGAAATAGCAACGTAAACATTTAAAGCCAGGAAAGAATTTACTATGGGGAAAAAGATAAAGCCCAAGAATTCCTCTAAATGTCCTAGAAGGTATCACACTTCTAGATGGTTTAACTTTGTGTCAAGCAGACACCAAATAGCCTGTTAAACACATGAAAAATCTAACCCTGCTAGTCTCAGACAAGCAGAATTGATTTAACATGCCCATTTCTCATTAGCAGCATATTATTTTCTTGTTGTCTGTTGTGAGTCTGTACTTGAGGCTGCTTAGAATTTTCCACTGATACACTTTTTCGTGTTTTTACTTTTTCTTAACCTGTTTATGAAGGTGGACATTAGTGCAGGTGCTTTGATTTTCTGTGAGTCAAATGGGTCTGTCTATTGTTGAAGCCAGGAAGTAGATCTAAAGATACGGGAGCTAATACAGCCACACTGTGAAAGGTGGAAACCTGTGCCACACAATGGGGATCAATCCAAACTGCTGAGAACAGGAGCTCTCCTTGAGAGTAACTGGAGATCTCCTGAACAATACCAGAGGTGTTTAGACAATTTAAACAATTTAAAAGAAGACTTTTTTTTTTTAGGAACTTCTTGGAGGCTAGGATGACATTCAAATTTATTCTGTTTTTTTTTTTAAATGCCACATCCATTCCCTTGGTAGAAAATCTGAAAACCTGCATGACAGAAAAGTACCAATTGGA
>NW_008604999.1:2431-2953 GCF_000691845.1 Merops nubicus | reverse complement strand
TGTCTCTTGCCCACTGTTCACTCAGCTGCTCTGGGACTGGACGACTTGGTGGACGGCACCTTCTTTGTCCTCCCAGGCTGAAAAGCCCTTTTTGTAGAGCTGAGAAACCCCTCTGTAGGACTGCTCGAGGCAGCGTGGGGAGACTGCCCTGGTGACCCAGATGACCTTGCTGGGGTAGATTTCTGGTCCCTTCTATTGAAAACTCACTTCCAGATGCTCACTTCCATAACTGCCAATGGGACCTGGAGAAAATGGATAAGCAATTGTTACATAAAGGAGGAGTGGAATGAAAAAATTAAAAAGCTTGGAGATTGTTTTACATTAAAAATATTACGACTCTTAGGAGTGTGTCCCCCATATAACTGTTCCCGAATCCCTTTACAAAGAAGAAAGGGAGAAAGGAAGAACAGCGTTTCTCTAGCTGCAGCATGCGGGGTAGCAGAAGGCTGAACTGCACAACTGCTGAAAGCCCCGAGGCTGCGCAGAGCCGGCCGAGTCCCCACCGCCCACCGCTGGCCCCTG
>NW_008604999.1:0-2273 GCF_000691845.1 Merops nubicus | reverse complement strand
TGTATCCTCATTTGCACCTCCAGCCTGTAGGCAGCCTGAATCTGTTGCTTCAAACGTGCCACTTCCTCTGTCAGTTCACACACCTGTATGTGAGGAAAAAACCAAAGCAGAAAGGTCAGCTTTAGGCAGAGGGATCTGACTCATCTGTGAAGCTCCATCTGATGTCTTAGGAGTCTGCAATCAAACGGCTGAATGATCTTCACGCTCATAACGACGTCAGACAAATCTCTCCTGTGTTTGCTCCCACACTGTTGTCTTCTCCTGCGGCACCAAAGGCAAAGAACAGCTTGCTCTAGGCTGACACGGTGACAGACTTTGCATACCTCGGCCCTGGCCTGCTCCAGCTCCTCGAGCAGCTGGGTTCTTTCTCGCTTCAGACCCCTGCAGATGCGCCTGGAACATTTCAGCGACTTTACTGCTACGGACTCCATGTGGATAGCATCAGCGAGCGCCAGTACCAGCTCCTCAGCACCTCCCTGAGGAGACAAGAAATGTCACCTCTTCAGGAACGTGTCTGTATCCCAGCCCATCAAGAAGTCTCTCAGCCTGTCCTCCTGGGGGAGCTGCTCCGGCCCCCTCATCACCCCTGTGGTCCTCCTCTGGGCCCGCTGGAGCAGGTCTGTGTCTTTCTGGTGCTGGCAGAAGCCCCTCCCTCGCCCTGCTGGCCACGCTTCCTGGGCTGCAGCCCCGGCAGCTGACGGCCCATGGGCAGCTCCTCCTGCCCCACAGCCCCAAGCCCTTCTGCGCAGGGCTGCTCTCCACCCTTCACCCCCAGCCCCTTCCCATGTTTGGGCTTTGCTCCGCCCAGGGGCAGGACCTTGCCCTTGCTCAGCTTCAGGGGGTTCTGACCGGCCCACCTCTCTAACCTGCCTGGTCACCCTGGGTCACCCTGCCTGGTCCCCCTGGGTCACACCCCTTCCCTCTGCACTAGCAACCACACCACTCAGCCTGGTGTCGGGGGCCGGCAACCCCACTGCCCATGTCCCCACACAGACACTGAACAGTACTGGTCCCAGCAGGGACCCCTGCGGGACCCCACTGCCCACTGCTCTGCACCCACACCTCGAGCTCTTGGCCCCGAGCTCTTGGGGTGCCGCCGTCCAGCCACTGCCGAGCCCCCGAGTGCTCCCCCTGTCCAATCCACGTCTCCACCTCCGAGACGAGGATGTTGGGGGGGACTAAAGCGGCACCCAACTGGTCAGTGCTCCCCTCTACCCCTTTTTCTGCCTGGCCGACCTCCCATGGAAAGGCTTCTCTCACCCCTGCTGCTGGGGTGGCCTCCATCTGCTCGACTCCCTGCTGCTGAGGGACGAGACGGTTTTCACTCTGGAGCTGGGCCAGTTGCTCCTGCAGCGTTTCTGCCTTCCCCATGGCCTCTTTTGTCTTTATGTCCTTCTCCAGGCACTGGGCATGCAGCTGCATTGCCTGCCTCCAGGCCTGACGCGATTCACTTTCTGCCCTGTCCAAAGCCAAGGACTTCTCCAACAGGTCTCTCTTCAGTTTCTCCACTTCCTTCTCCAGCCTGCTCGCTTTTCTGTTGGCTTGCCTCAGCTGCTGGCACAAGTCCTTGTTGGCCTCTTGCATCTCGTTTAATGCTTCTTGCACTTGAAGCCATTGCTGAGATGCTATCCAGTAGGCTTGGTCAGCTATGCTGTCTGATGTCTGTTGGCTTCCACTGCTCAGCTTGGAGGTGGATGAAGCTGAGCTTGCGATTGGTACGAGGGTTCTGACATCCTCTGTCTGCTCAAGGATAGAAAACACAAAGGGACAGAACATGGGAAATCAGCCCAAACCAGGAGATAGTGGCAGCACTTCCTGTCCCCAGCAGAGGACTGTCACCAACGTGACGAGAGACTAGAAAAGAGTTTTCCACAGCTCGGCATGAGACATTGTTGTGGGACAAGTCGTCTTCCGCAGGAGCCTGTCCTGCCAGCCTGAGAGGAGGCCTCTTGTTCACCATTGGTGTTTTTCCATACCTGCACACCAAAGCTTCTCCTCTTCCCAGCAGCTTCTTCCTCTGACGTCGAGCTCTGGCCAGGAGACAGGGAGGACACGGCCAGCTGACCTGCAGTGCAACAACAGAGGTTGGAAACCAGGCTGAGCTCGTCCAGCTCCTCGATGCCTGGAGAGCTTTCCAAATGCTCGTGCTTCCAGAGACAGCCTCAGCCCCAGCAGACGCCCCAAGCCCCCGAGGTGGTGGCGAGCGCCCTGTCGGAACGCCAGCCCCACAGGCCCCCAGCGTCCTGCCCGGGCAGCGGTGTCCTGCCGCGCAC
>NW_008604998.1:2500-16686 GCF_000691845.1 Merops nubicus | reverse complement strand
CTTTTGTCCCTGAAGGGAAAAAGAATCTGAAGCTAGGACTGAAACTACAGAAGGGGAGTGCAGGAAGAAACTATTCATGGTCCTTAATAACTCACCAGAGCCAGGTTATAACATATTCCCTTTATGCAAGAAATTGAGGAAAAGCATCCTCAGTGCATGGTAGACATTCTAAAGTATTGGTGCTAGTGCCAAGGAATTCAAAGAGCCAGTGGGATGAATAGTCTCTTTCATGACTGTGTAAGCTGTCTTCTTTTATTGAAAGGGTGATTCTTCTATATTTTCTAAATTAAGTATATTTGGGCAGGTTTCTTTGATATCTTTACGCTCACAGAGGGTCAGAATAGGGTTAATGGTCAAAATGTGGCAGCGTTTAAACCACAGTAATGCAAATACAACTTTTCAGGAACACATTCCCAAAACCAAGTGAAACCAAACAAAGCAAATGCAAGGAAAGTCAAGAAATTTCATTTATTTCTTGAAGTTTCTTTTATATAGATCCAAGTAACTAAATTCTGGCTCTGCAGAGAATCCAAGGCTTTACCCTAGCTAGTGCTACGCACTACCCTCTGGGAAAACACCACTGAACCTGGGATTTGTGAAAAATTAAGTTCTAAGGAAGACAGTAGTCTAATACTTGGCATCTGGTATGTTGACTCCTTTCCCAAGCAAGATAGAGAAAGAGAAGCAGCAGATCTTTCTAGTATTTTCAGCAGCTCATTCTACCACTTTGAAGTGCACTCAGTCTTCTGCCCTGGCCATAGCATACCCAGAATGTTTCCCCATTCTATAGGCAGTTAAAAGTCAATACTAGTGTCAGAGACTGGCCACCAATATAAAGGATGCCTGTTGTGCACCTAAAGAACATCTGCATACAAACCAGCTTTTGCAAAGTGAGGTCAAAGCTGCACCATCTTATCTCCAGAAAGGGACTGTCTTAAGCACTGCATCAAACTGTGTTTGGCTTCTTTCTCTGCCACAAATTTTCTACTGTCTTTAGACAGGAATCTTATGGTTAAGTCTTTAAAGCCAGGTCCCTGCTCTTACCTGCAGATAACAGATTCTGAATGTCTTAGACATGTACCCCAATCAGGTGTTTCCCTAGGTATCTCTTGTGAGGCCTAATAACTTTTCTGATTCAATGTCCTCTTAAGAAAAAGTAGGCAGAAAAACCACGAAGGATTTGGGATGCTAACCAGTAACAGCAGCAGGATAAATAGACTGTTCATAACTGATCTACTTTAGGCGACATTCAGTTCAGAAGAAAGATTTTCAACACAAAAGAATAATAGGGTTAAAGTTTAAGTTTAAAAAAATTAAGTAGCAGTTAAAAATAAAGTGGTGTTGCTATTGGGAAGAAGGAACAAAACGTGTAACTGAAAATTGGTAAAAACTTCTAAACACAACCAAGGAAAGTGGATACATTTGAAATTTTATCCACATCTGAATATCAAATGTGTGAAGGATGGGAGCCAAGCACACATCAAGGGTGGCAACAATTAAAATTGCCAAAACGTGAGAAAACGAAACAAAATCTTATTCTCTCTCTGCACTACCCAGTAGGAAGCACAGTTATGTCCCCTTTTCCTACACACACACTTCAGTTCTGATGTGAAACATGTCACTCCGTTGGTTCACAAGTTCCCATCACTGATCAGTCTTGAAATCTCAGATAAATTCACATTTGCATTTATTTCCCAGAAACCAGTTTGGCCTAGCTTTCAAGAACAGGGTTTAAGAGGAAGTCAGCATCATTCACAGACCAGCTCCTCCTCCCCCTGATGTCAATAGGAATACACCCTGTGCCATTGTATAGATATGACGTGCCTTCTACAATTCATTGAACCAGAGGCTGGAAATGAAGCTGTAGTCAACTGCGCTACTACAGCTGTTCCTGAGCCTATGTACAAATTCTTTTCCTCCCCTTCCCCAGAGATTATTGCTTCCCAAGTTCTAGCTGCAAAACTGTGTATATAGTGTCTCTGATGTAGATCAAAAAAAATATTGATTCACTTGGACACTTTTGATCCATTAATTTTTGTAACCCCAGTTATTTTTTGCCTCCTCTAAGCACAGTGATGGTAAAGATGTAAAGAAGAATAGCATAAGGACCGAGGGAAGTGGGCAAACATGAACAGAAATTGGTAGTCTGTGACAAAGCTCAGATGACCCAGAATTGCTAATCTGACTGCAGCCCAAGTATAGTTCCCTTCATTCCTTGTTTGCCCCAAAATGCCCATATCAAACATTATAAAGTAAAGCCAAGAACTCCAAGCCAAACTAGAGATATAAGCAAGTGGAAAACTGGAAAAATCTTTCCATTCCATGCTTTTCATTCCTAAATGAAATTTTTAGTCATCCTAAAAAAACAAAATTTATATACGGGTTCCACAAAAGCAGTCATTTCTATATGTGCAGCTAGAGCTAATTATACACTGCTAGGGGGGAGTCCTGGAGCCACTTTTAAGAAGTTGTCCCCTTTATGCCCAGACTCAGTGTGGCAAATCTCATTTAGGGATGGAAAACAAGCCAAGCTAACAGGGGAGGTTCACTCCACCTGAATTTCTCTTTCTCTCAAAAAGAGGGGGAAGAGACAAATGAAGCTTGTGGTGTTTTAAGACAATGACTACTTCTCCCTCTATGCATATTCCACTCTAAGAAGTTTTAAACAGAACAGGTACACCAACAAGCAAAAAAACTAGTGAGGAGAACAACGGTGAATATCTGTCTTTCAGATAACTCGTTAAGTCCTAGTAACTGGCTGTTCCAGCAGATTTCAGGGAATGATGTACATTAGCCTAGGCTTCTTGCATGGGAAGTTTCCTTCACAAACTTTATTTCAGTGCCCAGTAGAAGGAAGAGTACTTTATGAAAGATATCCCTCATTTATGTTCATTTTGAGGTAGGATTCAGGACAGTAGAAGCTGCCTTCCTATGCCCTCAAGGATGGCGCTCAAAGCACATATTCCCAAACTGGCACAAACAATATCCAAAAGCAAGGAAAAGATGGGAGAACAGAGCTCAGCAATAATATTTCCTTGCACTAGAATATTCGCCAATGCTTCATGCTGTCCAAACTCTACCATCTGTGGGAGTTGAGTCCTACTAATGATTCTCATTAGTTCAGGATTTCATCCATAACCTGTATGTCCAGAGACATCAAATAAAAAGTAGGAAAAAACAGAACTGTGCAGTCACAAAGGACTTTGAGCATTAGACAACTGTTATTTGAAAATGCATTTTAACAAAAACAGAATTAGGTGGCTAATTTCCAGCAACGAAGCTTGAAAAAGGCAAGTTGGAGATTGGGTTTGGAAGAGGGAATTTCCTTCCAGGAAAGTTCAGAGAACGCACTTGAAGAAAGGACTTCATGGAGGAGTTTACAGAGCTATTAGTGAAGAGCAGTGCTAACAATGGTGAAGGTTATAAGTACAGGCTCTTCCTGCATCGAAATTCAGAATGAATATTGTCTAAGAAACATTTATTTTCCATTGTGCATGTTTTTTCAGCCAAGGGATATTTTCAGGCAGCATCAGTTCTCACATCCTGGTCATACTGCTGTTCCACTTTAATTTGAATAGAGGCAGTGATAGTGCTCTACCAGTGCCATGAACCCTTTCAGAGGTTCCATCTCTACATCTGTTGCCCTGCTTAAATCTAGCTTCTACACTATCGGCTGAGGTTCAACAGTGCCTGAAAGTTTCCCCAATTAACCCATCAGTTAGTAACTCCCAATGGATGACCTTAATGGGCTTTGTGGATAAAAGGTTCCAAATCTTTTTCTGATCAGAGAAAAGTAGGGGGGCAGGGGTGTGCATGTGCCCCCATGAAACAAGGTTAATATTCCAGCTGTGAGTAACCATACATTTGCAGAGCACTGTGAACATGAGCATTTCACAATTAGATAGTTATTACATGTAACTAGTGCAAGTTTCTGCATGCTAGCTCATCAGCCAATTAATCCTCCTTTCTCTCTCACCTAGTTAGCAGCAAAATGAGGTCGATGTGTACTTGAATTCTCATGTGATTCTTGATTACATTGTAGAATATGATCAAAAGGCTCTTTCTGAATGTGAATGATTGTGTTGCTTGCTGTACTTGATGACAATTTACTTAAATATGATACTCCGCAGGAGAGTGCGTTCAAAGAAAAGTCACAACAAGCAGTTTATCATTTCCATGCACGTTATTTAGGATTATTGCCTCTTAAAAACCTTAAAAAAATCATCAGAAGATGATGCCAAGCAGAAGAGTTAAAGCACTGGTATGACCGTATTCTTCATTACCAGTGTGGCAAAATGTGTAAGCCTCAAATCAATAATGTGAATACCTTTACCCTAATAATGAGTAACCTCTAAGTGTCAGAAAGTGCAGACAATGTCACTGATAGCATAAGGTATTACAAATTCTTCTAGCATGGCTACATTCCGTGCACTAATCTCATCTGATCTCAGCAATTAAGTCGTCTCAGCCCTGGTGACTTCCATAAAAACTTACAGTCTGCAGGCACAAGTCTAGAAATTATAGCCAAATATCTGGCAAATTTACAGAATTATGGTGGAAAATCTTCATGCAGCATGATTTCCACAGATAAGCTGCCAAAGCTTAATGACAAATATGCTATAGAACATAAATGCTGTAAAATACTGCAGTTTTGGGTAGCAATTGTCCCACACTTTTCACATCATTGATAAAATCACCCTTCACTGCAAATTAGAGCACGGGTAGAATATTAGTTATACAATTCTACTGGTCTAGACTGTTCACAGCCTAATGTTTGCCCCTGAGTTAACTGATTAATAGATAATTAGATACATGTGTCATTTTACAGCTTTTGTTGCTACTTAAAAAAAAGTGAGTCTCAATTGTTTTCACAGTGATATTTCCTTTCCTTTACCCATATTTCTTAGGAAAAGCTTCCTATGTAGCTAAGACTTCACTAAGTGTTCACAACACAGAATGGGAAAGGTGGCTACAGTTCAGTACCTATTCAAGACTCCCCATACCATCTCATCATTGTTGGATGAACCTATCTAATTCATCTGAGCCATCCAGCAAACTGGTGGGTTTAGGCTTTTTTACTTTTTTGAAATTTTATCTCATTATTTGGTCCAGACAGGCTGGTTTTCTGAAGCGGGTGTCTCAGATGCTCCATGGTGGTCTCCACATTGATTCTGTTTTCCTCTGGCAAAGAAAAGCAGCAAAGCTCCACTTTCTTGTTGCCTCCCCCCTCTCCTTATCTGCTTGCTGGTAGATAAGAAAAGCTGGTGCATGTATCAGGACAGGGCTGTGCTGTACCTAGATCTAAATACAGAGGAGACTGAGCAAGGTAGTGTTTCTTCAGCAAACCCAGAAGCACAGTCCAGTTGCTCTTCTCTTCACGACACAGCTCCTGAGGCAGAGCAATGCTGTGACACCTGTTACTCACTGATTTTTTTTCTGAGGTTTGAAAGAAAAAGTCTTTCACAAGGGAAATTAGAAGAACAAATAAGAGTTAAGGATCAAACTGTCCTTTTTGATCATTTTGGACAGTTAAATAAGAACATGAGTAAAGCCCTGTTGGATCAGAGCAGCGGTCCATCCAGCTCGCTTCTGATGTCAGAGAAAACAGAACCATGAATCTGGCACATATGTGCATTATACACCTTCAGGATTCACAGCTGTTAGAGATACACCACTCACCTGGTTTCCACTTACCAGCACTGTCCATGAATTTGTCTAATCCTTTGGAACCTACTGATACCATCTGCTTCCACAAGTCATTCCAACAGTTCCCTAGACCATAATCTTATGATTTGCAGCTTTATGCTTTGCTTCTCTTAGTTCTGCATATACCAGTGTGCATGTGTATTCTGGGAGTTTTCAACATCCTTATTTCAACCTGTTGTTGTTGATACAGAAGATTGTTGCATTTATTGATGGAACAGTGTTCCAGGCAGGTAAAGGCTTGTGGAGAACACAAAGTACAGTGGACCCAGCACAGGAGAGGATAAGAGCAAACCCAGCTGAGATCTTCTTGGAAGTAAAGCAAACCTTAAGAGTAGCTCATCATTTGCTCAGCAGAACACATCTAAAGCTAGGAAACCAAAAGCTCTTTTGGACAGGCCAGTGGAGGAAATTTAGCCAACAAGCTGTGGAGGTAAATTTAGCAGCGGCTGTGGAGAGACTTCATGTGGCCATTCATCCTACTAAATTAACCCAAGTACAACAAAGGTATAAAAACCCTTAGCAAATTCACCCTTAGCACATTTGTATTTCACATTTGTATCTAGTCACTACAGAAAATGCTTCGTGCTCCTAACAGCAACATTCATTCCCTCACTGGAGACACCAGCTGTACCTATAGCCTGTGAGGTAAATTAAGGCTGGAGTATCAGATCAGAGTTCCAGCTTTAACTCTCAATTTCCTGGCTTTTTGTGGGTTTTAGGCAGACCCTTAATGTTACTTTAATGTAGGGGGTTTCTTGTGGTTTAATATTTCTAAGGGCAGTAAATTATTTCCAGCATATGTAAAAAACAGACAAATTTCTCCTGTGGTGAGTGACCACAAAGCAAAACAAGAAACAGAAATACTCAGGAGTAGGGTTCTTGAGAAAAGGTTATGGAACTTTAAACCTCTTTTGATGTTCCATGCAGAAAAAGAAAGTTCAGTACAATGCTGATGATCAATACCTTTACAAAGCACAGTAACAAATAAACGTGACCTGTGTCCATTAACTCCACATATCAGTACAAAACACTTTTTGCCTGCTGTATGAGCAAACGCTTCAAAACAATGCCCATGCACCCTTATATACATCCCACACAAATGAACTTCTGAGCAATAAGTGTATCCAAACTTGTGAGGAGAGGTCCCAAACTGGCAAGTAATGAAGAAAATGCTTTATCAAAAGAAATTGTTTGCTTCCACTAGCAAATGATTATTCTTACTTAGCCTTTCCCATAGTGGGGAAAGACTTGTGAGCTGATGCCTGAATTGCAGTAGAATTGTTGCTACAATTGAGTGGAAAGAAGTTGTGAAGAACTGACTTCTATTGTCAGATAAAACCCATCAAGCTTAGGAAGTTACAATACGTGTGACTGGACAATAGCTAGCTTTATTATTCCAGATCACGTCCTCAGTAGCTGTTTTGACCACAAGGCTTGAAAACACTGCTTACAGCCCCTGTGGCTCAGATGACCATGCAGGCATTAGGACGACTGAACCTGTGGAGTCCCTCCTCCAGCAGCAGTATGCCTGCCGATTCCTACTGTGTGTCCCACACAAAGCCAGGTCATTACTCTGCAGGTGTCCATGGCTTGGATAGCTGAGTTAGGGCAGGTGCCCTTTGCAAATTTCCTGCCCATGTCTCCAAGCCAGGCTTGTGAAATGAAAAGAAACTGTCATTGGTTCATCATAGCCACAGTGAAGTGCTGGAAATACACAAAGTTTGTTTCTTTACTTGTGAATATTTGGGTAAAAGAGATTAAGGGTTGAGAAAACAAGAGTTTTTTTCAGGAGGCAAGATCTTTTGGCAGTACTGACAGTCAGATATATTGAGGATTGTTCATACCAGCTTTGTTCTCAGCACTGTTTAAAAACTGGTTGCATCACTCACAGATCAGATTTCCAAAAGCAATTGTCTGCTTCTAGCTTGGGAAGGAGAGGCTTTCTGCTGGCTTGATTTACCTTGTCTAATGCCCAGAGGGACCAAATGCACTAGCATTAAAGTGCAGGACTGAAAATGAGTTTGCTTGGTTTACACATGTAACATTTTCAAGGTAGTTCCTGGAATAGTACAGGAGAGAATATGAGCAGTTCAATGCAATCTTCAAGAGCAACTCTGTAGGTTCCTCACTCCAGAAATGTTACCCTAACTTAAAGGACAGGTGAGAATGGAGGAAGAGATAGTTTGCACTATTCTCACATGCATTCTGTTGCAGCTGAATGGAAAAAAAAAAAAAAAGATATGCCATGTATAAGTAGTTAAGAAAATTGCACATTGCCTTGAGATTGTGAGCCTTCTCTTCATAATTCAGCTATTTTTGCTTCTAACAGGGGCAAAGGGAAGGAGCAATTTACAGAAAAAAAGTGAATGGTGTCTCAAAAACAATAGCCTATATCTCTCAGATACAGTTTTAGAGAGGGATGTTATGTTAATGCAGCTGTACCATCTATAGTCTGCATTGGAAAAGGCAAACTTGCTGTATCTGAGGAAGCTGCAAAATGTCCAGTCTATCAAGTTACAGTAAATGTTGCTTCATTGAATTATTGAAGGTTTCCCAAGATAAATTTCTAAATTAATTAAAAATTAACAGTTAATTTACATTTCATGGACAATTAGCTCCAATGTTGCTGACTGGCTATAGTCTTCTGCTGGAAAGAAGTTGAAAAGGTCACAATCTCTCTTGCTACATCACAGTTTGCAAGAAATATTCACTTCATGCTGTTACTGGAAGACATTACAGGCAACTCATAGTACAAAATTCACTTGACAAATCACATTCTACTTTGTGAATTCTTTTTTCTCAATGATGTGGGAATTCCATTCTTCCTTGTCAGAAGTACACCACTGCTTGCAGATATTAATACCTTTTTTTAAAAAGGAGGGTTACTATAGGCAGCTCTAGGATCCCAGCTCATAGTGAGTAACTCCTTGCTTCATTAATGGCTCTATTTGCTTTGGTGAGACTATTTATAGAGTGAAATGCTACTCAATGTAGTAAAAGGGTAACTGTTTGTCCCTGTAAGTATAACATGCAAACTGACTGTTGTCATAAAAAAAAATTAGACATACTAGTTAATACTTTCTTGGGAGCATTAAGTTATATTTAGTTTACAGTCAATGCAGATAAAAGCAACCTTAACAGTATCTACTTGGTTAAGACTGAACTAGCTTTCATTTAGTTTTGAAATAAAAGAACTAACTGTTGCAGATTTGCATGTCTACTATTGCTAATGTAACGTTAATATGGAGATATCTAGTTTACCCAAATTCTTTAATGATGGGGAACTAAATGCAAATATTCATAATGGCAGTCACTCTTTTCCATGGTCTGCGATAAACAGCTATTAAGATTGCCGGGGTTAAATCCTCTTCAGATATTATACCCATGGAAGTTTAACCAATAGTATAAGTGTAGATGTATTCTATAGGGATGTAATTATATGCCATTAAACATTACATGGTATATGTAATGCTATACATTAAAAAGAAGAACACATTGTACGTGAGTAACATCTTCCCCTTGATATACTCATGATATTTAGAGGTTAATGAAGTCCACCTCCCGCAGTCCTATAGAATGGGAAAGTATTATTAATCTATAAGAACTTGCTTGTATTGTAGAGGAAGTGTAGAACACAATTTTGAAAAAGCTTGGACTGCCTCATTTTCCTGACTGACAAACTGTTTTCTCTGTCACTATAGAGCGCAAAACATACATAACCTTATGGTGTAGTGATGGTACTAGCATACATCTGATTTACTTGCATTACCCAGCAATGGTGAAGCTGTGTATGAATACGATAAATGGCCACAAATTAATACTAATAAATCCTCTAAACTACACTCTACCACTAAGCACATTTGAGGTGGAGGAAAGGAAAGGATTAACCATGCAGGAAAATTAAAAAAAAAAAAAGTTCTTTTTGAAACCTAAGACTAACAAAGCCCTTATAAAGCCAAAATGTTCTTGTTGCCCTACCTTCCACTGCACAAGTACCCATGGAATAGAAAGTTGATAACCAGCTAGTAACCAGGTGGTAGCCAATGTCCTTTCTAGATAGTCATCACTGTTCAAATACTTGCTATTCACAACCTGGGAATACTAGAAGCAGGTGGTGTATTTGGACAAAAAATGGACAACTATATTTTTTGTATCCTCACTTGACCTAAATCTAGCTCTGCTACAAAATTAACATTTTAGAACTTTGCTTCATGTACTGTTCTGCACTGAGATAGAAGAAAAAGGGACAGCAGAAGAGCTGCATCTCACATATAAAGGGAGAAACAAGTCACCCTAGAGACAACAGATTAGTGATGAAAGACTTGGCAAGACCAATAAAGGAAATAAAGGCTGAGTTTTTGAATATACAAATGTGCATGGGTTCTTTTTCTGCTGACCACTTGCCCAATATAGAATGATATTCTTATTATTATCAGGCAGACCAGCAGCCAAACTTCTCCGTCCACTCCCACATCAGAGATTCAAAGTGCCAGACAACCATATGGAGGAGCAAGTCAATGCACTCACCCACTACAGTGGACATGAAGAAGGGAGCAAGCCAGGCAAGGAGCCAAGCCATGCACGACAGTAGCAGCCAGGCCATGAGCCCAGTTATATAGCAGGGACTCAGAGACAGCTTCATGTTCTGTCTCTGTCACCCCAAGAACCTCCCTTGCCAGGATGCATCAGGAAGCCCTTCTAATAACCAGAATCCTCACACAACACATGCACCATACAAACAAACCTCCCTACAGGCAGAATCAGCTTTATAGAGGTGGTTTCTTGCCCTGCCTCTAAGTTAATGGGGAAGGGGGGGCACCTGTTGGTGATCTCCTCATCAGTTCACACCCAAGGCTGGCCACACCCTGGGTGAAAACAAGTCAGGAGGGTCTTTCTTGCCTTGTTGTGGACATCATCCATATGTTAACCCTCATTCAGGGATGGGGGTTTAAACCCCAGCACTTCATTTATATAGAATAATAATGTGCAATTTAAACGTATGTTGGTTTAGGTACATCATATAGTTATTCTTTTTAATTAAAAAATGAAAGCGATGGCATGGATGTGTGGTTTTATTTCACCAGATGCTGGTATGTATCACCTAAAACCATGGTTCTTATATTTAAAACCGGCACTGCCTAGATCTGGATTAATGGCAAGTCTTGCTAAAGGAGTCACACGTGACAGTTAACAGAAAGGCCTTCCCAAGCTGTTCAATGTCAATCCCTTACCTCTGTGAAATCAATTTCCCTTTACCTAACAGTTAGTTTGGGATATGCTGAAATAACTCCATAGTAGCCTGCTCCATTGCCCCTTCAAATGAATTGAAGGACTCTCACAAAACCGATTTTGCTAGATCAGGCCCTACAAGGAGCATTCTTCTGCCTAACATTGCTTAATGATTGATACATTGAAGCTATTTTTAACTTTAGGATTTGGGATTTCCTTTCTGTTTCTTCCAGAAAATATTTGGCATTTTTTCTCTCCTCCCATACCCACGTATGCAAGGGAAGATAACTCATTTCAGGCAGCAAGAATCTTACTCATACAAATATTCTTTTTCCTGTTGACCGTACAAAAAAATGATAAACAGATGTTTTTACCTTCATATAGACGTTCAGCACCACTACATCATTAAGTGGGGTGCAGGTAATCAGTTCCTTCATCACTGACCTGTTATACGCTAGTTTTAGAAACTGTCAGGATTAATTGCAGCTTGAGGGGCTTACGCTGCATTTTAGTGGGGACACTATCTTGACCAGCAAATATGAAAGTATATAGCTGAGTTTCTTCCCAATATGAATACATAGTATCACATTTTTGGTCTTGTAAGTGCTCCCATATGCTACAGAAATAATTAAATTTTTATTGACTTTTTGGCCTGGCTCCTAAAGATGAATATCCTTCAGATGCTAAACATTTGATAGGTTTGAAGTTTGGGAAAGTTTCTTTTCATTCCATGGAAAATATGCATGAAGCAGGACAAAGGCGATCTTAAATCTTCCGATATCATTGGCCAACAGAGGATAGGAGAGAGGAGTTGTCAAGCTGCCAGTCTTACATATATTAACTTTTCTGTTTGGTTTCTGATTAGGATTCAAAGCAACAGGATCAGTTCTGCACAAAACAACAAAAAATGGATTTAACCCATTTATCATCCAAAGGATGCAGATACACTTGTAAATTGAAATAATGTGGATGTAAGGCATAATTTGATCACAGCAGTGAATAATCTTAGACCATCAGCCCTACTGGATCATATTGACATTCCACAGAGTAATCAGATGACACTTAGCTGCAGTTGCAATGCTAACTAACATGATGATAGTACTTTCCCCATCACAACAACTAGTCAAGTTGGTTTTACTCATGTATTCAGTTTGGGAGGAGGAACTATTTCAATTTCAAACAGAAAATTCTCTCAGTAACATCAAGCAACTGAGACCACCTGCCAAGAAATGCAAGAAAGAAGTCACCACAAAGCAAATTTTATCTTATTTTTGGTTTTGTTTCCTGCTGTTCATGAGAACCAGGAATGCAGATCAGGCTCTACTGTCCATTGAGAGGCTTGTGTTAGTAAGGCTTCCACTATTTCTTAGAGAACGCCCATCCTGTTGCATTTTTTGGCCAAACCTTTTGTTCTCTGTGGGCCATTGGTAATTTATCTCTGACTCATCTCTAGCAAGGGAATCCTAAGCCTGTTGGAGTAACCTGGGAGAGCTCATGGTGATTGATGTGCTCCAAAGATGAATGTCCCCTGTTTTCCTGTCTCAAATTCTCATTCCATAGTTGCCCTCTATCCAGAGAAATCTCTGAAAAGCCGTGTATTAAGGGGATCTCCAGAGACTCTTGATGACTCAGCTGGCCAGATGACAAAAAAGGCAGAGGAAGGTTGACAAGCTGACTGAAGTGCAACTTAAGAAGTCAGTCTGAAGGAAGGATTTGGACGGAGAAAGTGTCCTGCATTCCTCTGGACTCATAGGATAGGTTCAGTGTTGCATGTCAGTGAATGCTCTGAATGTTGGAAGGAGATAGAAACCATTGTACCAAAACCATTTGAACCATTGGCAGATTTCATAAAAAACTTCCTTGCTGAGTTTGCATGCCATCGTACTACACCAGAGCAGCTGTTTTAAGGAGCAGTCATAAACTCACCCTGGCTATTGCAAGCACGTTTTCTGCAAGGTGAAAGGCTTGGCATCTGGAAGTGTCAGAAAGGAGCCTTTTGCCATAAATCACACCAAAAACAACACAAATTTGACAAGTGCCTTGAGCCCACTTATAGGTTCACCCCTACATTCCAGTATCAAAGAGCAGCCCCTCAAGCTGTAACCTCCTATAATGTACCAAATCTGACATGAGAAGATGCATTAGTGGGAAGCTGAATGGCAGGGCTATACCTAACACAACAGGACTCACAGACAGGGGCTGGCACACAGAACTGCACGAGTTCCTTTGCTCCAAGGACAAAGTAGTTTTGTCTTCACTTAGCTACAGTTTGCCTTTTCTCTTATCCCCTTTCCCCTCCACCTCTCCCTTTCACTGCCCAGGTCCTAGCAGTGGAGCCAGCTGGGGGCAGAGCCATGACCTCCCGGGCAGGAGTGCCCCGCTCTGTACTCAGGGCTGTCCTGAGCCTGAGCTCAGCACAGAGAATCAGGTATCTCATGCTCCATTCTTAAGTATAAGGGGGAAAAAAAGTCATTATTTCCTGACCATCCAACACTTTTTCTCAAATCAGAAAAGAAAATGCTGTGGCACCTCTGCCTTTGGGATATACATTTTTTTCTTGATGAAATGCCTCCAAAAATAAAACAAACCTCCATAAAACAGCAGGAAAAATCCACTTCCAGTGAGACTCCTCAGAGGCAGTGGGAGTGGATGACAGTGTCTGAAAGGTGGGGATAGGCAGCTGCCCCCCTGTGTGCTCACACAGACAGCTGTCCCTGACCAGTTCACTGCTGGTGATTTATAAAGCCCTTTGATCAGAAGCAAGTTTAATTGCCTGAACTGCAGAATGTGACACATGCTTCATCAAGTCAAAAGCTGAGCCTCTTTCCCACACCCTTCTCTTCTCTTCTCTTCTCTTCTCTTCTCTTCTCTTCTCTTCTCTTCTCTTCTCTTCTCTTCTCTTCTCTTCTCTTCTCTTCTCTTCTCTTCTCTTCTCTTCTTCTCTTCTCTTCCTCTTCTCTTTCTCAATCCACCGAGTCCCTAACCTCTTCTTCCAATTTAACTAGTAATCAGCTCAATAGCTGACAGAAGAAAGAAGAAAAAAAAAGAAAGAAAAAAAAAACCCAAACACTTCTCTACCTGAAAGAACTGTTGGGTTCCACAGCCTATCCACCTCAAGGTCCCAAGAGGGATCCAGGAGGGGCAAGGGTGTGGGAATCTTTCTGGTGGAGGGACTTGGGGAGCCCCAGGGTCTGGGACAGGTCCCGAGGAATCCTCTCGGTGGAGCCTTCCTGTCCTGGTGGCAGAGCCAT
>NW_008604997.1:20266-28729 GCF_000691845.1 Merops nubicus | reverse complement strand
AAGGATTCTATGATTCTATGATCATAATTAAAGTTAAATATACAATTTCAGGGTTTTGCAAAGACTGCAGGTAGATTGTCTCCACTCTATCAGGCCTCTGTGAGGAAACAAAAGTATGTTACGGAATTGCAGAACTGAGGCTGATATTAGTAGCATAAAACCTACTTCTCATATATACAGATATCTCACAGACACTCTGTGACATTCCGTGTGTACACATGTATGTGTTACAGTGTAAGGTAAAATGTCTGATTGTTTTGGGACACTAGATGTTATGTAATTTCAAAGTATTTGGTAAAGAAATCAACATGTGGTTTATAATTGCAAGTACACTGAATATATTTAGTAGCTGTAGGAAATTTATAAGCAGAAACTGATTATTGATTGAAAGTTACTGGCTTAGCTTTGAGGGTTACTACAAAAAAACTAAAACTGGAAGAAGAGTCATGTACAACAAAAAGAAACACAAAAATATCAGTTTTGTTTGGGTCAAAGCTTTAATCTACTTTAGACAAATATGCATATTTAAGGACATAAAGAGTATCTATTAGACTGTAATATATTACAATATTTAAAAGATATAAGAACTAGAAACTTCTATTATAACACAGATATGCACAAATGAAAACATTGTATTTCAAAGTATATTTCAAAGTTTCTTGAATTCTGACATCTTGACTCTTTTGGAAATATATTTAAACGTTTAAGACAAAGTCAAAAACACATTATATAGATCTAGGGTCTATTTTTGTGCTTGCTGGAGTCTCATTGTAGGGTAAATACACTCCAGGTGCTTCTGTTCTACTCTGTCTACTCTCTGCTGCCAGAAAGTAACTGAAGTGAGTTGCAGTATTTAAAGTCTTTAACCTTTAGACAGTCCTAAAAGCATTCCACATCCTCCTGAACATCACAAAAGCCAATGTGGTGTTATATGCACTGGACCCACAGCCACATCTGATTTCCAGCATGCAAACCTTTACTTGGAGGCTTTGATAGACTGTTAAAAATGACAAGGAAAACAATATAAATGCTGCACATAGATTAGCAGATCATTATTAGCCCTTTGCACACTAAAAGCTGAAACCTCCTTGATCCTCAACTATAAAAGCCTTCTGAAGCATTTTGAGCTTCTCTTTGATTCTTGGTCCAAGCTCTAATTTTCTCACAGTGCTGTGGCTCTGGGTTTCATTAGGGATATCATCTCAAATTCCTTTGTGCTTGGAAGTGTTACTTCCACCCTCATCTATGGGTACTTCTCCACCTGTGTCAAAAGTTAACTGATAATATCAAATGCTTCATACAATGCCTGTTAATGAGCACTGTTTATCTTTTGCATCTAATACAATTTGGTTTTAGCATTCCTCGTAATATAAAAAATTCTTATCATCTATCTCAAAACAATGGAATTGTGTTGTTCACAATTTCAAAGGATTTACATTTTGCTGCATGTTCAGTTAGTTCATTTCTTGCAGGAAGGTTATCTTCATCTAAATATTATTTTCTATTTATGTTGACAGTGAACTTCTTTTGAGCAACCAAAACCAGGAAAACTTGTACCTTGCAAGTGTGCACCTATCATTCCAAAATATAATGCATTATACTCTTAGAACCTTTAACTCAGTGTGAATAAATACTTTCAGATAAATTCTGATTTGTGAACTGTTATTTAGGTATTTCTTATAACCATAGGATAAGCATACAATAACACCACTGTATGTTGAGGGAAGGCTGGAAGTAGCTAAATACAAGAAATTCAGATTTTTTTTCAGCTACTTGATATTACTAGTGAAATTGTTATGCATATCCTTTGATTTCATTTGGCTTCTGCTCATCAGAACGTCTATGTCTATTAAGTGACAGATCTCTGGAAGTTCAGTTTCTGACTCATTCAACTGCTTATCACCTCACCTAATCCTAGATATAAATCAAAATATAAATTGCTTTTAGTGGTGGAAAGAAATAAGTATCATTCCAAGATCTAGCAAGAATCAGGAGGGGATAGAGGCAAAAAGACTATAGTACCAGAGTAAAAAGAAATAGCAAGGAGATGAAAAGGCCATTCTCATGCCAAATTTGATTTTGCATGCCAAAGCCAGACAGAGAACAGACTAATTTATAATGATCAGAACAATGGGATGAGAAAATGAAAAGTTCTTTGTAATGGTAATTATATTATTGCCTGTTTGAGATAACTGTACTGTGGAGCTAAGAAATTATTTCATTGAAATTTAGCCTTAGAAACATTTTTTACTTTATACCAGAAAAAGTTTCTTGAATCCTTTGACTGCAGATTTTCATAGCTGGTTAAAATATACTGATTGCTATAATCAAGGTAGAGCGTATGTAACAGAAAAAGAAAGAATTAGGGTTTTTTAGTCTACTAGTGTCATAAAACTGTCATCTGAGGTATTGCTCACCAGTAGATTGCAATTTAAAGCTACTTTATATGTCTTATCAGACTTTCATTTGTCTTTTTCAGGATGAACTATTTGCAGAAAACTTCAGCTACAACAGCACAGTTTTTTCTGAGAATGAGATTTTGGCACTTACTAGCCTTAAAAATTCTTGCACTGAGAAGCTCCATGCTTGTATCTTCAAGAGAAGAAATCTAAAAATGGTCTAAGCAGTAGCCCTGAGTTGAAATGTGCTATTGCCTGTCTGAAAAACTCACTTTATAGCAGTTGAATTATAAGCCTTTCAAAGACCTCTGTTTGTACATGGTCAGTCAAGGTTTTCATGATTCCCCCTGTACTGAGCATACTGTTGCCCAAAGACGCAGGGATGAAATAGGACTTCTTTATGATTGCTCCAGCTAATTCCTAAGTTATGTGACAGAGGACCCTGGAGCTGAAAGCAAAATGTCGGTTTCTCCTATCTTCAGGTACCTTTCAGCTGGCTCCCACACAGTGCAAAAATAAGAGGAATCTACCTATCTTTAATGCATGAGAGTGACAAGTGTGGAGATGCAGGCTGCAAGTTTGAGAGTATCACAGAAAGAAAATCAAGGAAGAAGTTGCAAAGTTAGGGAAATACGGATGCTATAAAGAGGTTACTGAAAACACAAATATCTGGACTTCAGAAAGATGCAGAGGAGCCAGTGTGCTGGGAAACACATACAGAGGAGAAACATGGGTGAAAACTAATTTCTTTTAGAAATTATTAGAAAGTGCCAACTAAAAGAGTTGGAATTTCAGGGGAAAAAAAGAGCATTACTGAAGTTGAATCCACCTCATGTTTTATATGATGCAGTTACATGCTCGATGAGACATCTAACATTTGTGAGAGACTGCAAAAAAAGTTAGTAAGCACTGAAACTGCGTACAAATTGCTTTCAAAAAATGAGATATTCTTAAAAAAAAATCATTCTTCATCTCTCAGTTTTGGCATCCAAAAATGGACACAGTAAATTTGAACTTAATCTTGTTGCTCTTGAGTCCCATAGCTACAAAAACAGCATACTGATAATATTCTTTCAAAAGGTTAATAAAGATAGGTTTAGGATCCACCATGAAGCAATTAGCTCGTGTGATAAAAGAACCAGAGAAAATCCCAGAAAAGAAATGAAGAATTCTCCAGTCAGTCAAGATTTTGGATGATGTAACATAAATATTGCCTGAGGCTAAGCCATATAGTGAACAGGATAAAAAGAAATGTCGGGTAACTGTTGTTCACTCTAAAAGTCAGAGGTCTCCTGGGAGAAAAACTGTATGTGATTGTGTAATTAAAGATTATATCGTAACACATACATAAGAGGAGGAAATAAGGTTGACTGGGAAGCATTCGTTCCTGTCCTTCTTTTCTGACTTCTAAAATTTCAGGCCTACTATTTCAAATGTCATGTTAGAATAAAAAAGCATTTATAAGATTTAGTGAAGGTTTAGGGTCAGGGCTGTCCAGTAGACCTGTAACAGTCGCTGTTAACCCCTCTCCCCTCCCAAAGAGAAAGAGACAGGAGACACGTTTATGGATTTGAAAACTAAAACAACTTTAGTGAAAATATTAATAATAGAATGGAATATATACCTATATATAAAAACCAAATATCAAACCTGATCACTCTACATATTGAAGATGTGGGGATGAGCAAAATGTATATGAAAAGGTTTTTATGACAGGAGGGATGGGTAGAGGGTGTGAGGGTCTCATCTGCAGATATGCACAGCTTGAATCCACCATCTTGAGTCCTTGTACAAACACTATTATATTCTCTGTTTTTTAAAAGATGTATGTTTTACTGATGTCCAGAAAAAACCCTGCTCCATCCACCTTCATTTTTAGTCACAATAACTAAGAGCATTAATCTGCTTCTTTCTCTTCTTTTTGTTTTTTTTTTTTTTTTTCCTTTTTTGTCATCACTAGTGAAAGGAATTTGTATAATTGTATATCATTAATATTATTATCTTATTATGAATATTATTATCATATATATAATAATATAATATATCATGTATATCATGAATATAATTGTATATCATGAATAAAATTGGTTTAGAACTTATGACTGATTTCAGGATGTGGCTGGAGGATGTTGAAAGGACAAAAGTAGACACTGAGAATTTGAGCATGATAACCATGTTTTTGAATACCTCTGAGAGCCTTCCTGAATGGAATATTTCCCATTCTTTGAGATCTCCTTTTTATTAAAACTATACACTTGATGTTTCTGTTTGAAGAAATAATGTTTTTTTAAATTATTACTGTTTTATTTTAATACATTTATTTATTATTTTACTACATGAATAAGTTGTGGGTTTTATTAGTAGCCCTCAGACCACTTTAGAAACTACACGTTTGACTTTCTGCTATTTTCCGATTCTGAATTTCCTATTATTTTCAAATACTGATTTTTCTTCCAGTATTTAAATACAAAATGTATTTCTTTGTAGTTGTTTCTTGACTTCAGCAAATCAAAAAATATTCCTAAATGTTTGTGATCAAAAGTATTTAACAGAATATTTTCAGGACTTTTTTGAAAAGTCTTGAAAATACGTATTAAATCATTTAGTAGAAATAGAAATATTGATGTCTATCAACACAGAAACCAGGGCTACTCTAACAATATGGTAAAACAGTACTTCCCTTTTAGCACCTGAGCTTAGTCTTAAATTTTTTCTCATGCACTTTGCTGAAAGTTAATGAAGTCATTTTGTGTCAGTCATGTTCAGACATGAAAGTGATCCAAAGCACAACATTTGCAACTTTCAGTTTAGGTTTCACAGGGCAATAAAACATTTCGCTAACATAGAACAATTGTTAAACTTGCCTGACAATCTAAGGAGAGGGAGGAGTCCCAAATGGACTCCAATGGCAGACATTAAACTGGCAGCTGGTTAGCATTACCAAAATGAATAATGAAGTACCAGTGACATCTGGATAGGTTCTAGGCAGGCTCTGATGCATCAAGATAATTCCTCTGTTTTAAAGATTGATCCTTCCACTGTCATTGACCTGATGATAAAATGCCTCTTCACTTAAGCTGTGAAGTGGGTTATGAAAACACAGAATTACAGTAACTGCTAAAAAGACTTTTAAAAGGGAAATTAATAATAAATAAACAATCCATTCTTTCCACATCCATGCCAAGTATTAGCATGATGAGATAATGCAGTAAATGTCACGATAAAATGACAGAAAATGAAGTTTAACTCCCCTAAATGCTTTGAGCTTATGACAGAGCTGATAAAATCTTTCATATACACAGCAACTTTTGGTGTGATTATTTGTCAAGACCATAGAATTGTTTTCAAGTAGCAAATGCATTGCTTTATAGATTTCCAGTAAGATATATGACACAGTTTTCAATTCAGCTCAGTGACACAGAAAGGAAATTATAGAACATGACCTCGCATAAGAATATCTCTCTGTGTTTTGTAGTAAGGGCTTAAAAACATGCCGATGCCACAGATTTCTGGTCTGTTATTGTCAGATGCAGCAGTACTTTTAGAGCATTATCTTTGAATGACCTTGAAACAGCATTTGATGAGTTAAAAAGAAGTCAAAACCAGTTATGTGGAACAGTTCCAAATCCTTGCACTGTATTATTGCAAGTATTACCTGATTATTCAAGAAGGGGAGTGTGCCTGGGGATTTAAGAACAGAATACCTGGCAGCAAAATATCACTGTTCTCGTTGATAAAATATAGGACAGTGTAATTACTGCTTAACACTTTGAAAATGTGTTGCTGTATGTCTAAGGTCAAAGTTAAGCAGCTATCTGGAAATCACCCAGACAAAGAGGATTCCCTAGTCATCACAGAGGCAGAATGACTTCTTTACTCAAAGTGGCTCAGATAAATTGAACCAGTTTCTCACTTTTACATACTGCTCTGTCAGCCAGGAATACCAGGATGCTCTCCTGAAACCCTTGCCAGCATCAAACCAATAACTGCAACACAAATAAGAAAATTTTCATAGAAATGGGGTTGGGAAGAAATGGAAGGGATTGTATTTTTTTTTTTTAAATTCTAATTATCGGATTAGTTCAAGCAATTTCAGGCAAATCTGTGAGTGAAAGTAAATGTGTGTTAAACTCACTCTGAGTTTCTAGCCTGCATAGTCTCCATGCAAAATAAAATCATGAACAACAACCATATGAGAGACCAGCCGTGCAAAATTAGGTTCATGCTCTTAATAGGAAGGGACTAAACCAGTTGTGGCTGTTGTGGCTGCATAAGTTTTATAATTATTTAGAAGGCCTTCATTATACTTTGTCCATCATTTTACAGAAGATAGAACAGAAAGAGGCAGTGGTAGGCTTTTTTATGTCTTAAAGATTCCTTGAGAAAAAGAAATTACTGTGCAGATTCTATTGACCTTGAAGGCATAAAACCTCTGCTGGTCTAAAGGAACAAGATCATTTAAATCTGCATATTTATGTATGAAATATCTTTTGCATATGTAAAGGATTTAAAAGTTACACGAGATTTTTGAGCTTTCACTGTTTATTCTTTAATATCACATACATAATTCACTTTAAAATAAATTTTTTATCATGAAGCAGAAATGTTCTCCATTTTGCCAGCACATCTGTCAGCTTTTTCAGACGCTTTTACACATTTTTTTAATAAGTTCAGACATGTACTCTAGGCATTAAATGCATGTATTTTGTTTGCCACATTTTTTTCTGATTATTTATCAATAATTGCAGATTTCATTAATTGTGAGCTTGCTCTCCTTTACCTTGCACATGGCTGCTGGTTTATAGGGGAAAAGCTACAGTAATATAAACCATCAAGTTAAAAAAAAATCCCTCCACCTCTTAGATTGACAGACATAGCTGTACCACTCTTTTTAAACTTAAGACCAATAAGAATTATTAGTCTGTTTTATCCTATTCAGCCAAAACAACAAAGCAAGGGGGGTTTTTCCTACAGATTCAGTGTAAAAGTCAGCAGATGACAAACACAAAGGCCTAGATATCAAACAGGATGAAAATGCTGATGTTCCACACCTGCACTGTGTGAGGGCCAAGAAGTAAGCTAAAGCCTTTGCTAACCAACACACCTGCTCAGTAGTGTAGTTCTTAACCCTTTCCTCTTCCTTCTCAAATTCCTTACCTAAAATAGGAGAGGACTCTAACAGAATGATGCAATCAAAACAGATGTTAAAGCAGAGTTTTAAAATAGAGACTTCATTCTGCCTTCTTGTCAAAATGTATCAAAGGACTATTTTACTTGTATTAAAAGGCTATTTAGCCTGAAGAAAAAAAAAATAATACTGGAAAGGATTATTTATGGCCACAATATTATGGAAAAAAATATACAGGCTGTATGGAACTGTTTTATGTGCCTACCAAAATGTTTGTGCCATCACATTGTTATATCTGAGCAGGCATATGCTGCTAAAAAAATAAAAATGAGTGGTCTGGTCTTTCTCCCTGCTTTTCAGAGGATGCAGTGATATGATTAAAGGCCATCCAGCCAAAGATGAGCCCAGATATTTACTGCTTTTTCAGTCCATAACCACTGAGTATTCATGCTGAAGTGCAAAGGGCTTATGAGTAATGTCACAAAATCTTCAACAGGGGCTCATGTCGCAGCAGTCCTTACACTTTATCATTCTTCAGTCCTTCAAATTTAAGGATATTTGACAGTTTTTCTTCTGTCATAATTAATACTAAAAATGAAGGTCACATTACTAGGTCCTCAGTCACTTCTAACGTAATCCATACAGGCTAATTGCCATTGCAGATAAAAGAAGTTGGCCTAACCGTGAAAACTTGTGCAACTGGCAGCTAATATGTAATTTTAAGTTGATGTTGCTTTCTGCTTCCTTCACCATTCCATGTAGAAAATAGTGTCTTCCACTACTGCTTGAAAAGTTGTAAGCAAATTCGAACCCCATAATTGTATACTGGAATATCAAGAGATATTGCATATGGGAGATATTTGTGCTTCTTAAGGCAGAAAGCAGGGTATAGGTGGAAAGGGTGGATTCAATTCAGTACAGCTATAGCTGCACAAA
>NW_008604997.1:9180-20235 GCF_000691845.1 Merops nubicus | reverse complement strand
TGCATTTGCCCTACATCGCAGCTATACCAGGATACAATCACACCTGTGAAGCAGCAGCAGGAGCTGTTATTTTGTTGGAAGGATTAGGAGAAATAGGTGATCCCATTTAATACCAGGAACTCCACTTGGTTTGAATGTGAGGTTTATTTGCATTTTTTTCATCTTTGGCTCCACATGAGGAAAAGCAAAATCCACAGAAATACTCAGCAAGAGCTCTTAAACTTTTATTCATTTATATGACATTTCAGTTAGATGAAGAGCTGGCTATCATTTAAGGTAACCTGCTTTTTAAGGCTGGATCCCAAGGGGGAAAAGAATTAGGCAATGAATAGCCTGACAGAGGACTTAGAAGTGTTGGCTTGATGGTTGGACTTGATGATCTTAAAGGTCTCTTCCAACCTAAAGGATTCCATGATTCTATGATATAGATCAGGAAGCAATTCACAGAAAGTCCTGAATATAGTAAGTTTCTTAAAAGCAATCTAAGAAAAGCTGACTGTTCCAGAAAAGAAGCCATATGAATGAAGAGCAGAGGATGACACATTTCATTAGGACCTCTCAACAGGGCTTTAAGAGTATTCAGAAGTGATAAGGAAACTGATGCTGGACAACCATGTGGTTGTTATTACGTTATCTAGATTTGAATATTCTTGTGGTAATTACAATAAAACAGGGAGGATTTTTAGACACTTGGCAAAATCATTCTTAGCTATCTTCAACTTTGTGTCTCTTCTCCATAAAATCAGACTGTGCACAATGTTGAGGATCTGGAAAACAGTCCCCTTATGTTACATTACCTAAAGGAGACACAATACAAGATCTTACTTCTTTGAAAGGGTAGTAGAGCAAAACCATCTACTTATAAGATCTGCCAATGTAGTCAAGGAACAAAATTTTCAGCGTTAAAACACACAGGTAGCTCCAGAGAAGAAAGTCTGGTAAGTTGGAACTCAAACAGGAATCCTAGTTTGTGAGTCCCCCCTAAAAGGGACAAATTTACCAGGGCGTTAGAAGTCAAACTATTATCAAGCAAAACGTCAATGAATGTGGGAGCTTAAGAAATCTGTGAAGACTGCTGTTAATATGGTGAGTTCACACCTCCTTTTGTGCTGAGTGTTTTTGGCTTATTTGACAGAAACTCCGCAACTGTTTTCAGCAGTGATACAGAAAAAGTATTTTTCATGCTCCAGGATCTCAAAGGCAAGGACATGTGCAATTTTTATTGCCTGGCCAAAGATATTTCAAGATACTTTACAAGAATATTCATTTCTCCCTTGCAAAACAAAATTATATCCAAAAGTTTGACAATATCTGTGTGAAAACAAAGAAAGGGCAAAACAAACTGTCTTTTGACTTGCCACCTCCTTTAGCCCGTCCTTTTAACCTCCATTTGAACTTCTGCAGTAGTTAAATTGTAGATTGACGCTTTAAATAGAGCTAAAAAGTGCTGACAGTGTTGGAATAAAGGTTCGAACACACTAATAGGTTTTAGTGTCTGAAACTTTTGATAATCTGGCCCTGAGTGTCATGGGTCTCCCTGAGTGGATTCCATCTGTCCCGTAAAGTTATGTATTGAAATGTAAAGAAGTCCTTTGATCTTCCCTGTGTGAAGATTCTCATGTTCCATAAAAATGAACAAGATGCTCTCATTCACTGAAAAGCCAGATCCTGCACTTTGTGATTGGCAAGACTATACTACTTGTTAGTGTATGAGCCTTTTCCTTTTTCGTTTATGTCAAGTGTCAGTTGCAGGATGATACCAACAACACTGGTGAAAAATCGAAGTCTTTATTATTACAGCATAACCAAAAAGCATTGGGCTGTGTTAGCATAGCATCATCTGAGACTGTAAAATAAATAGTAATGGTTACACTCTGCAGTAAAGAATACTGTAGTGAATTAAGAGACATATCATCAATGTTGTTTGTCTTCAGTGAAGTGTTTTAACATCTATAGGTATTCTTCACAATGGAGTTTGTTACAAAGATGTGACAACTAATAGGGTTACTTCAGATTAGTATTGCCGTAGTAGGAAGTGGACTAAGAGTAGGGTTTTTCTTACTTAAGTACATGAGTACAAATAAAACTCAGACTGAAAACCCATTTGTGACTTGTGTGATTACACAAAACACCTGTGCTCAGACCTTCAGGTACTCCTGATAGACCTGAAAGGTAGCCCAGAGGCACGAGCACTCTCCATGCCAAGCACACATCTACAGTAAGTCCATCGTGCACTGCAGAGCAGACTCATCCACTGTCTTTCCTTACTGAGACACAGCCCTACACCTAGACCTGCCACCAGGCTGCTTTGGGCCTCTGTAAGACCTCCAGAATCACCAGTACAAAGGAAATCCCAGCTGGCCTCCAATAGCCCTAGAAAATGAAGCACTATGAGCCCTCAAAGGATCCCCTTATCCAGCCCCAGCATCCACATAGCAGCACTGCTGTGTCCAAGTACTTTTATGCAAACAGATGCAGGGCAGGATTTTCCCTTAGTGACTTATCAAGTTAATTCAAGAACTACACCGCATATCTGCAAACAGAGCCCAGGTGTTGGTACTCCCTGTACATTAATCCCCAAAACTCTTATAGGACCTTATGTGTTGGTGAAAACAACTTCTGGCACTGTAAATGCTGTGTTTAGGATTGTTTGACATCCAGGAAAAACAAACAAACAAACCAACCTATTATGATATATGAAATGAAATTTAATTTAATTTCAGTTGATCTCTTCTTCATGCCTGCAGAGCAAATCTTATTCATGATACTCATTTAGTTTCCAGTTTTATTTAAATATCTGCCTGTAAAATAAGCTTTTTTCTTTTAATATAGTTTTAATCATATTATTAGTGCAATTCCTTTCCTTAATAAAGCTCACATTTTCATATTTTTATAAATGCTATTAACATTGAAGTTGTATTATACCATCTATTTAAAAAAAAATAAAATAAATGACAAAACCATTAAATGTTTTCATGTAATTTACAGTTATCACATTAGATGGCAGTGTAACATTCAAAACAAATGTTTTATGCTTCTATACATATGTATTTCATATTCACCAAGAAAAGCAGTTGATTGTATATTAGGTGATTAATCTTTTCCTAAAAACAAATTTGCATTTTGGAATGTTCAAATCTAACATCTGGAAGTGTATCGTAAAATTAAATGCTGAGTGTTGATAGCTGAATCAAGATATTATTCGTCTTGCCAAAAAAATACAACTTTTTATAAGATATTATTTACCATCATCTTTAAGTCCTACAGTCTAGTCAAGAAATCTGTGCTGCAGAATTCAATGTGTGGAGACAAATGATCTATTATCTATTCATCTTTTTGATCTTTAGGCCAGCTGAGAGTCAATTTAGTTCCAGATAAAAATTTGGAACCACTCAAATACATTGTTCCCAGTTGAAAGAGCAGTTACAATGCCAAAGATCATTAGAGAATTATCCCTCTTATACATTATTCCTCTTATACCATGAATAGCTATGCCATTCATTTCCTACACTAAATCTGATTTGTGCTGCTCCATGGTGCAAAAACTTGCTAACATGCTTTTCAGAAGATCTTATTTTTCTAGAACTGAAAGCGTATCTGAGGGCTTTTCTTCTTTTCTAATTCCTTTATACTCCTCTCCTCCCTCGCTATATCTATTAAGGAAGAAGAGGTATTAAAATAGGAAAAAAGAACTGCATTAAGGGTCATTACATCTAGGAATAACATTAAAGTAGTTGGCATGACCAACTTTACTTGGTGACATAAATAAAATATGTTCAATGCATGTAGTTAAGCTTCATGTTCTTCTGTATTTACAATTTTAAGGTTACAAATGCAGCCAGTCCTGGAACGGGTTTGCAGGGCTGGCCAACAGTAACTGGACAGTTCTGAAGAAGAATCTTGTCTTTAAATTCAATCATTTATTAGTTTCCACACTAATAAAAACTACAACTTATTACTTACAAATTATTCCCAGCATGGTAGGATGCATTCCTTGGACCTTGAAAGCTTCATACATGACAATTCATAGTACTGATGAAGACCCAGACAGCTTCCTTAGAACACAGTGGTTTCTTTTGTATCGGTGAAAAAAAAAGTAGTATCCCAATATGTTGAAAGCCAGCCCTCCATTACAGTCAACTGAGTAACATTGCAAAATGTGAGTTTACTTGAGCTCAGAGAAGTTTGGACAAACTTATAGAAGACAAAATGCATGTAAACACAAAGATTTAAATACAAAAGCATTGTCTCTGATTCAGGAAATCCCTGAGCTGCAAGGAGCTGGAGGATGAAACAATTGTGCTGGGAAAATACCAATATATTATTGTCCTGGTACTACCTTCTGCTCTTCACATCTGGCATTGGCCTTTAGATAGGACATTGACATTGACTGACAGATCCTCGGGTCTGACCTGGTACTACTGTTCACAGGGGAAAAAAAATCTAATCAAAATCATTCATGCTATATGTATGCTTCTCTTCATTATTCAAATTGTTCTCAAGTACCACATGCTACAGCTGATGTCTGTTTTGTTTGATTGTTTGTTTGTTTTTTCCTGGGAATGAATTCTGCCAATGAAATACACAAAACAAAATTCTACAAATTTCTAGTTTTCAACACTTTGAGTCATTCCATCCATGCAGATCTACATTTATACTTTTTGTGACTTGACAGGTTTTCAGTCTTGATGGAGAAAGTTACAGTAAAGAACTACATTAATTGTTCTTCAGCATTTCTTCATTGTCAGCTGTTCTGATAACAGCAGAACTTTTACTGGAAAAAAAGTAATTCCTAGTTAAAAAATGGGGTTTACATCTCCCCTTCTTTACAACACACATGCTGCCAACAAGGTTACTGATGTACTGTTTCTTCTGATTGTACTTTTCAAGCTTGCAGAACTAGTACTGCAGGTGCCTGATAAGTGACAGCACCCTCCTTAATGTTGTACTTAATGTTGTACTTAATGTTGTACTGTCCTGTAAAGCACAGAAGCCTCAGGCCACGTGCTAAAGTGGACAGCTTTTGTCTCACACTATTCCTTGAGGGATTTCTGTATTTCAAATAATGCCTGATGTGTAAGTGTTTAAAGAATCTCCAGGTCTTTACAGTTCCCCCTATTCTTCTTGAAAGGCATGCTGCCAAAATGTCATGTCCATTACTGGTGTTTACCCTGAAGGCTAGGAAAGAGCTTCTGTGCAAGGTGGACGGACTTCTGAAGGGACAGACTTACAGTGGATGTGTTGCAAAGCCCTACTTTAGGCTAGCTGTTATTCTTGCATCCTATCTGACTGGATTTTCCCATCTGTGTGAAATAAACAAGTTTTCCTTCTTTTTAATTCCTAGTGTTGTACACCAGTATAAGCATAGCACAGATTTGGCCACAAGTATGTGTCTCTGATAGAGATGCCTCTCTGGTGCCCTGTCTTTAGTTTTGTTCTATTTAAAATGTCATTATTATTTGCCCTCTACTTTTCTTTTCAAACTTCAATATGAATATAGGATTTTCTTAATTTAATCTTCTGTTTCAATTTATCACCGGGTTAATCAGTTCCAGGAAATTGGAAAGCAGCAAATTGACAATGGGCCCTTGGAAGCAGGAAGACTACACATAATGTGATGTGATGTGATGACGTAAGTCCAACAAAAATGGAAAGAACACAGGCAAATGATGAAAGTAGTTATCTTTGTTGATAATACATGAAAAAGGTATTGTTTTCCAATCTGTTCCTGTTTTCGCCATCTACGTGGCTAGGAACTGAAGGGTTTTTTTTTTTTTCCACAACAGCTTTGATCCAGCAAGCATAAATGTGAATTTTAAACTAAGGTGCTTAGAAATTAAATCCAGAATGAAGATGATGATGATGATTATTGTTGCTATTATTATTACTATTGATATTATTATAGTAGCATAAAGATATTGCTGATCATGTTTTATAAGTTTACTAAGATGTATCATAGGTGGCCAGAGTTTCCAGTGTAGCTGAAGTACTCACTAATGTCTCTGCATTATGTGTCCTATCATGTCTTCATGTTGAAATACCTTCTGGCAAAATTTGTCTTTTCAATGGACACAATCAGGTATTAATTCAGATTTAAAACACAACACTCTTATATACGTGTTTACTAAGATATTAACGTTTCAAATTAAAAAAAAATAATTTCTTGGGACACAATATTTTTAAAAAATACTAGAAAAGCATTAATGTGCTACAGACCTGTCAAAGGGATTTAGGAAATTTTCAGTGTAAATGGCAGACATTAAAAACTACAGAGTCATATACTTTATCTATAAGTGAATGCATCATGCCAGGACAGAATAGGTAGAGCAAAGTCTTTAGATTTTTGTGTCATCAGTCATGCATGACAAAAAAAAAAAAAAAAAGCCAGAAAATTATAGTTTGATCAGCATCTCCTATCAAATAATTAGCTGCTCCCCATACAGTCTGTAGCGTATGAGAAAAACACCACTAGGTTTGCAAGTAATCAGCCTTGCTTGGCTATTTAGCTGTCAAATAAAATGCAGGACACCTAAGGATATGAAAACCTGTGCCACAAGAGGCCTCAAGTACCATAGTTCAGAGAAAATAGAAAGTGGTAATTCTACCAAGTGTTTTTAAAAGAAAAAAGTTCATCTGCCTTTTAAGGATAGACAACCAATGAGATTTACATCAAACCAGACAGTTTCTGATCCAGCTTCTCAGCTAGTACCACTGGAATAGGTTGCCCACCACTGGAATAGGCTGCCCAGACAGGTGATGGAGGCCCCATCCCTGGGGACATTTAAGATCAGGTTGGATGAAGCTCTGAGTAGATTGATCTAGTTGGAGATGTCCCTGCTTGTGGCAGGGGGGATGGACTAGATGACCTTTGGAGGTCCCTTCCGGCCCAGACATTCTATGATTCTATATAACCAAGGGCTAAAAGCTGTCTGAGAGCGACGCTGGGTCCCCTCCCTGCACACCCACCTTTGCTGCTGCTGGCATCCCTCAGTGTGCTGCTGGGACTCGGGCACTGTCAGTCCCTCCCAGTCCTGCTCCTTGTCAGCCCCTCCTGCATCTCTTCCACAGAAACACACTGGCGTCAGTGCTGCAGGCCAAGGTAGCCACCTGGGCAAGGGATTTGGCATGCCTCAGGAGGCAAAGTGATGCCCTCCTTGGGAACAGTAAGAGATACCTCTTTGTAACAGCAGAAGCAGCTGCTCAAAATCCAGAGTTGCCTCTGATAGTGGACATTAAATAAAACAAGCATCTGTGGCATAGGCTTCATCAGAAATGTCCATCTCTCTCCAGTGAAACAGGAGATACTCTTTGATCAAGGAGTTCACCCTATGGCTTCTAAAAATGCGAGGGCAATTAGGAAGACTTGATTTCCCCATGAACCTGAATGTGGCTTGTGAAGGCAAGAGCTATGTTTCTAGACAAAGAATTGATGACTGGCAGATCAACTTGTGAAGGGAATAACTGCACAGAGAGCATAGTTTGTGCAAACACTTAGGAACATGGGACAGGGAACTGTTCACAACGTGTTAACCTCATCCTGCTGTTCTCAGTGCTTTGGACCACTATCTAATTTTGTCTTAGGAAAAGAGAAGTAGAAATTATGATTTGATCAGCTGAGTATTCCCATACATTTCCAATGCACTTAAAAAAGATTAATTTCCTGTTAAACTCTATATATCTACTTTCTAGTAGCATGAAAAATAAATGTTATACCTCATACATCAGTAGCAATATATATTAATTTTAATACTATTGCAAAGTTATGAATTTTATATACAAAAGCAGAACACCAGCCAATTTCCTTCTCTTTTTTTTAACTATGTGAAGGAAAACCTGAACAACAACAACAAAAGAAGTTCAAATAAACCCAAAGATCAAAACTATATCTATCTTTTGATTATTTTTCCTTTACTATCAGATCTCTTCTGCTGATTTGAATAGGTTACTTAGGAGAAACAACATATAAAAGTCTGTCTTCAGATCTCTGATAGGAAATCCCCACTGCAGCAATAAATATTCTACCTGTGGCAGGCAATTGGCAAGCTACCTTGATCATGACAGTCTCTGGCTGACTATCACACAAAAGTGAGACCAGAAAGTATTATCTTAAATGTTTCAGCACTTGGATTTTCCTAACTGCTTCTTTCAAGTTCTTTATGAACAACTTGTATATAGATCAAAACATGCTAATTTCATCATTGCTGGCCAGCACCATAAAAGAATTGTATGAAAACATATGGGCACACTCACCAACTTTTTAAGCAACCAAATCTTTCATAGAACTATTGAAGTTTCTTCATGAGATAAAAGAGTTTTGCTGGTTTAAAACAATAGTGCCCCTTTTTTTAATATGAAAATATATGAGAGTGCTATGTGTCATTCATCATCTGTCACCTTCTCATTGCCTAAATATGTAAAGGCAGCAAAGGCTAGTACACTGCACAGCCAAGAAAGGTTTGGGTTTTGACCCTGAACACACTGCCTAATTCCTCAAAGCAACAATAGCAAAATATCAAAAAACACACGCAATACTTGGTTAGGAAATGTAGCTTATTTTTGCTCTCTTGCAAAATTCTTTAAAGGAACATTCATGAGCTCCAACTTATCTGTTCTCTGAGATGCTCAGGGATAGGAAATTCATCCTAAAGAGAGATCTAAAGAAGGCGAGAGGAGGTAAGAGCATTAAGAAAATCCAGGCTCACCATACAAAAATTTGTCAACAGAACAGATAGAATGTCTTAATGCAAACCCTGCTAATAACCTCTAATTAGATAAATTGAGCTTTTCAAGTTATATATGCCATGATGAAAACCTACAGAAACATCTACATAGACCTCAGAAACATCTATATAGACCTCAGAAACATCTATATATAGCTCATTGCAAGTTGTTTGACTAGTACCATCATCAGAACAGAGAACACTTAAGATAGTTAAGATTAGCAGACACACTCCTAGATAAAAGAATTTATTTCCTCATTATGGTAAATCTGAGGTTATAAGCCACAAAACCACAACCACTACACAAATGTCAGTACCTTGGACAAAACTTTTAGTAATAAATCAAATGCAATGTAGTGCTTGTAATGGTATTTGAATAGAGCCATTAGACATTTCTAGTTGCACAAGACAATTTAATACTGTGTGAGGCAACATCATACTGCACCTTACAGTGTTCAGCAATCACGAAGCACAAAACTCATGTCAGGAGACTTTATGATTTTGGAACCAAGACCTAAAAGAGAAAGCGTGAGTGACTACATACTATGCCACATAGGGTCTATGATTTAGTGTTTGACAGTTTATAGTTCATACATAAAGATAATAGCATAGAATTAAGAGCATTTGCTGACCATTTAGTGACTGTTAAGTACTCAATTCACTAAGGAAAGTTTAGACAAAGGAATCTCATAGCAAAAATCTACTCTGTGTTTATTCAAAGAGGAATAAGACGGTAGCAAGAGTAGGAACTCTTTTGCATTAGCTGGAAAAAGATCAGTAAGCAGAAAATCAGGTATCCAGAAAGAAAAAAAAAAAAAGAAAAAAAAAAGAGAGAGAGCGAAGCTTCTGATCTGTCTGTTAGGAACTACAGTTTTGAAAATTTGACTGGAGGGCCAGCAACACAGCATAGCTTTGTTGAACCATGACAACGAGATTCTTGAACAGGAAAGGCTACAATCTGACAGTTTAAATATCGAAACCTACTCTAAATCATACCTAGAATACAGTAGGCTACAAGCATGCATCCATATCTTCACGTTGAAAGTTAGAAAAAGTTATAGGCCATTTCAATAAGGCCACTGTGCAGTCAGTTAGATTTCTTGACAAATTTACACAGTTTTATTTTTTATAAGGCTTTTCTGCATCTGTTTCACTTAATGATTAATTAGAGATATTGTCCCCTTATTGATTCATAGAATCATTTAGGTTGGAAAAGACCCTCAAGATCACTGAGCCCAACCATAAGAGGGTGCAGGTGGGATGGGGGAGGCTGCAGATGGGTCGAACCCGGCTCCTCCTGCTCCATGGGCAGAGGTGCTTCCGTGTGAAATCGAGATATAAAGACTTTCATGGACAGTCCCATGGTTGAATAGCTAGATAAAATGGCAGAACAAAAAGCAGAATGTAGTTCTCACTTTTCATGCTGTCACAGGATTATGCTACTCTTCAGAAAGAGTAGATGGTCAAAGTGGTGCTAAATCTAGGAGATGAAGACACAGTCTTTGTCTAGCTGAAAATAAAAAGCTTCTGTCTGGAGTTCAAAACCTGATAACCCACCTAACCTAGTGAGGAAGACTTACTAATTGTGAAAATCATCTTGAGCTTGCAGAAAGTCCTGGAATATTCCCTTTCCTATAATTTCACCTCTATCATGTTCATGCCAAGCTCCAGCTGACTGGCTTCCATCCATAAATCTGCTAGAAAAGGAAATAATATTTTATGGCTCTAGCAAAACAAGTAGAATTAGCATTATCAGGATACTGATGACTTGGTAGATAATTTTATTTCATGCTCATCCCCAGAAGCTTTAGTACAATAAGTGTTAACTGCTAAAATCTCCTAGGTGTAAGCATAGTTGCCTATCATCACCTGTGGATATCTCAGCCACGTACAGATGAAAACACTCTAAGGCAAATCTACTGACCTTGAGACACATGTTTGTGTCTATGACACCTTATAGCTACTGGGAGATACAGATGGAAGACCCTGCATAAGTAATAAAGAAACAAATGTTCCCTGAAACAGTTAATCACTGACACTGTTATTGCCAGATTTGAAAAGCATCTTTCATAAATATACTCCAGTGTAGATATAGATATATAGATGTGTATATATATATGTATATATATATATAAAAAAGATGACATCTGGGAGACAAGTGTGACAGCTTGGGCTCTATTCAAAAATCAAGTAACACTCATGACTTAAAGATATCCTTGAGAGTAATAGTATGTGGTTTGTGACATTTTCCTATAATTAGGTAAAATATATAAAGCAGGACTTCACCACAGAAAGATCTTTATTAAGCTCACTTTCAAGAGACTGCCTTTCTAAC
>NW_008604997.1:0-9149 GCF_000691845.1 Merops nubicus | reverse complement strand
CTTTCCCTATGAACTGCATTTACCAGAGATTTGCTATCATAAGAGAACAATATTAATAGCATTTTGGATATGTTCAAAATACAGAGCTACTGTCACCACTGTTTTAATTCAGTATTTTCTTTTTTTCCTGAACTTCCAGAATGGTTCTAGTGTCTGATCATGTTGCAGATGGAATAGTCATTTTGGAAAGCTGCCAACTAATTTCTGTTTGAAACTTAATATCTCTACAACTGGCAATAGATATAACTGTTTGACCTCTTCCCTGTTTGTTGTTGTTGGTTTGGCTTTTTTTTTTTTCCCCTGTTTGCCCACAACTTATTCACAAAGATGTCATGGTTAAGTGCATTTCACCGCAGAAGCTTTTACACCTTTCTGGTTTTCTGCCCAGGAATCTCTGACTATTAAGAACTCATACAACATTGTCAAAAATGCTGAAAAATTTTGTATTATATCAAAAAATTAGTTAAAACTAATACCATAAACCAAACTTTCCTGATTAACATTTTTAATGTATGCAACTTAAGATGTTCTCTTTCTCCCCTTAGCAATGTATTTATTGCCTTGTACCTGATGAACACGTGCATGTGTAAGCACACTGACACAAAGTACACTAACAGCAACAAATTCACCACAACAGCTGAATATACTACGGCAACAGAAATTGTTTCAAGATTGTCTGATAAAGTGCAAGTTGATGCAGATATCGACAAAGCATAGAATTCCACCATCATGTTCTTCAAAGCTGTGAAACGTTTGCTTCACTTTTCTGCCTCATAAAAGGAAATGACCTAGATGAGAATTATCTTCAGGTCCTAATTCTAGTTGGGGTTCTACAATGAATGCCCAGAATATACACATCTTACTCTTACCCTCTTCCCCATGCAGTGGAGATGCAGTACTCTCTGATCTCATGCAGCCATTGTTATTTTCATGTAACTTGAGTCTTCACATGGTTGCACTAATAAAAAAACCCACCATCAAATAATTGCAGAGAATTTAACAGCAGTGAAGTCAATAGTTTTTCTTACATGAAAAGCAAAAGGAGCAAATGCAAGAAATATTTCCTGATAGGATCTCCATGCAGTATGGGGCAAGATAAGCAAAACATAAGCATGTTACCACAGTTTTCTCAGCATTTATGACATAAGTTTGGTCCAGTACATTAAGGCAATACTGAAGATGCTTTAGCTCTGTTCAGTTCTTTGTAGTAAAGAAAAAGGAATAAGGCAAACCTAATCATTTGCAATGGTATAACTAGAATAATGGTATGATGCTAGTAGTATGATTACATAAACTGAAAAAAAAATTAAAAAATTCACACCCTGTTGTGGTTTAACCACCACCAGCAACTAAGTGCCATGCAGCCACTCAGTCACTCCTCCCCCTTCACAGTGGGATGAGGAGGGTAATCAGAAAAAAACAGGAAAATTCATGGGTTGAGATTAGAAGAGTTTAATAAATAAAAATAAAATAAAATAAAATATAACAATAACAAAATCTGATAGTAACAACAACACTAATAATAGTAATGAAAAGGAAAATAATAAAAAAAAAAAAAAGAGGGAAGAATAAAATCCAGGAAAAACAAGGGATGCCCAGTGTAGTTGCTCACCGCCTGCTGACTGATGCCTGAGCCGTGATTGGCCCCTCCCGGACAATTGTCCCCAGCTTATACACTGTGCATGACATTCTCTGGGCTAGTTCTGGTCAGCTGTGCTGGCCATGCTCCCTCCCAGCTTCTTGTGCATCTGTTTTGCTGGCAGAAGATGCGAAACCTAATAATCCTTGACTTAGGGTAAGTGCTGCTTCACAACAACTAACACTTCGGCATGTTACCAGCATTATTCTCACACTAAATCCAAAACACAGCACTGTACCAGCTACTAGGAAGAAAAGTAACTTTATATCCCAGCCAAAACCAGGACACACTCATAGTTCATAGAGCTGCTGGTAAAGAACTGTGTTTATGAAAGACTCCACAAAATTATTAAGACAAGATTGGATGGCTATGAAAAAAAGAGTTAATAAAGCACATCAAGATATGAAAATAGCTGGAAATGAAAGCTCTTATGAAAATGTACTTGTTAAATGACTCTCATGTGTCAGAGAGTAAATTCTGCCCAACCCTGGAGTGCTACCAGAGCGCATGAACATATCAGTGATTTGAACTCCCAGGTAGAATCAGTGAAGCTGGCTGTCACAATTGAGCACAAATGATAGCATCAATAAGCTTGCAACAGAAACCAGGAAGAAATGGATGGGGCCAAACTGATCCCTGCAGACAGAAATGGTACAGAACAGTTAAAGGACTGTGTGCCTTTTAGGATAGCTGTCCACTTTTTTTGTTTATATCAGCTCTTCTAATAAAAAAATACCCATTTCCAGAGACCCTTGGGTTCTCCTATATCCTGTAATTATTACAGCTGGAAGACTTCCACACAAGACTGTTAAAAACTCTACCTGCCGCATTCTGACAAAAAGAATAAAGATTAATAAAAGTAACAATTTCATTTCAAATATGCTCAGAAGTCAAGTTTACTCCTGGATTTCAGAAAATCTCCTGTATGGAGAATGTATTATTACTGGCACAATTTGTAGAAGAGCAACAGAAAACAAAATATGTTAAGAAATACAGAACTGGCATGGAGCACCTGATTTCCAGTCAGCTCTGAGATCAAAACACCAAATTTTACAGCTACCACGAGAATCAGTGGGAAGCAGAAAGTGGAGCTGCACTGCTGTACAAACTGTGTAACTACCTTGAATGATTCTCCTTCCCTGGAAAAAAGGATAGATGGAAACAGGGCAACTAGTCATGTAGGAATTTATTTCAAGATGTGACATTTTGTCTTCCTTCAGAGATTTCCTCTGAACTTTGAACAATGTCACCTCCTTCAGATCACCTTCTTCATGACATCAGAGCAGCCAATAGCTTTCAGATTGTTTAGAGTTATCCAAAATGTAATGAGTGGTAGACTAGATCATTAATTATGTTGGTTAGCCAGAATCAACCTCTTCCTCTCCACCCAGTTGGGTTTTCTGAAGTGAGAGTAAAAAACATACAGAAAAACTAACCACTGACAACTAAAGCTACTAAAGACGTATGGAAATAGCTGTTTTGAGGTGTTGCTTTTGCACCCAACATTTTCAATCTAGCAAAACGTTAACTGCATCTGAAGATCATGATGGATAGAATGTAAGGAAAGAAATAAACACTGCAAGCAAAATAAAATAGGAAAACAAAATGTCTTTCTTCAATGGCAATACACCAGAACGAAAAAATGAGGCTGACAACTTTTCAATGCTCTGGAGGTTTGGTTGAGTCATTCACCACCACTATACCTGCTCCATTACATATTGTTCAAGCATTTTTGGCATTATCTAAAATGGGAATGGGGCAAGAAAATGACAAGCAGCCCTTGCCATCTTCCGCTTTGAGGTAGCTGTATTAACAGTACATTGCTAATTCAGAGAGATAACTCTCTTATTGGTATGATTTAAACACTGAGCATGTTTGCCAGAAATGGATGGGAATTAACTCCTGAGCACTAGCCATTGTTTTTTTTTTACACAATTTATATGGAATATATTGCTATTTAACATGCAGATGAAAAAATTTCCTGTTTAAAACATGTACTTTTGTCTTCAGTCACTGATCTATTGCTAATGGGACACAATGTCACCCATAAAATCATTCTTTTATAGTATGTTGAAGTGCATTACAGCATTATTTTACAAAGCTGCATTCAGTGCACTACAGAACTTCCACTGTCTGTTTTTCATAAAATTTTAATGAAGCCTTTAACCTTTTTAAGTTATGTATTGCTAGCCACAAAGGGCTGAAACATCTCTTTGTGTATCTGTACTCAATTTCTAGTTGGCAGAAAGTTAAATTAGTTTGTCCACAGTCCATCAGTAATCTACACTTGTCCACTTCTTATTACAGATTGGAATTGGTACAGTGATGTCTCTGTCAAGTGTGTTGTATACTGGAAAATGCATTTCATTAATACCTTCATTTGATATAAATGATGCACACGCAGTACATCAACCATATATGCTTTCACAAAACTGAACTCAAATGAGTTATCTGGAGCTGGAGCCCACTGGGAGTGTTGGCACCTGAAACACAAGTCCACCTCTGGTACAGTATAAATATTACTGCCTTCTCCCAAACTGCCTTTCCTGTGCTCCTTTTCCTGGACCAACTTTTCTCTTGGAGGTGGCAATCAGCAGGATGAGGTCTAAATGACATAGGGTTTGTCACTAAGCCTTAGTATTCTTAGCGCAGAGACTTCCCTGTAGTCAATATGCAGATGAGTTTGTGCTTCAGAGAGACAGTTCTGAATTAAATTAGTGTAAATTAGTTTGATCTACCTATTGTATAGCTGTAGCTAGCATAGAGACATAGCTCATCTTTGTCCTGACCATCTTCACACAAAAATATATGCTCAGATTATTTGCTAAAGGAGGAATTAACTAATACAGAGAATAGTTATTTCTGTGTCAGTATAGTAGGAACCATTTCAGAAAAAAAAAATACCAAACAAATATCAAGCATGTTGTGAACTGAATCAAGATCTCAAGAGCTAATACTGCTTTTTCTTTCGAGGTACACTCTTGACAATTGTTGCAGTTTTGAAATGTTACACACTGTGTTCTATGAGACTCTTGGTTTAAAAATTACAGTAAACCAAATAAAGTGAAACATTTTTTAATTCCCTTTTTAAATGTGCATTTGAATTCAATACAGATCTGTAAGGCACTCTCATAGGTTAAAAAAAAAAAAAATTAAACATTCTTTCCAAAATAATGACAGTCACAAGGCAATGGTATGTGCATAAAATACAACCTTATCTGTAACCAAGAAAAAATGAAAGATGAATGCTCAGGTTTTGGATGCATTGCAATGTAATGGCATTTCTGTATCATGACACTATGCAGAGTAAGTATTGGCACTGTAAATGATTTCTTGTTGGGGTTAGGGGCTTGTATTCTCTTCATATCCCAGCAAAAAAATAAACTCTTTAATAAATAAATATATAAAATAAATATATGCTATCTGGAGATGTATAAATAAGTCCATCCTGAAGAAAAGTTCCAGCTTTGACTATGATGCATCAACATCAAAGGTCTGTCACTAAAGTGGAGGCAGTAAAACTTCACATACAGTCCTCATACTATTTCACAGTCCATTTCTTTCTATTTCTTCCAGCTGTTGTCTCATCCACATGATGTACGTAGTTTACTAATTTAAGGACAATAGGTAATCCAGACAAAATTGCCAAGAGTGTTTTTTTAAAAAAGTCAAACACCAATTTCCCTCTGGTTACTGGCTGCCAAACAGTCCAGCAAGTTTGAAGGAGGCTGGGCCACCCTTTGCTGTTATTTTTTTTCCAGAGTTTAGAAAACAGAGGCTTGCGTATCACAAAACAGCTTCTTCCAAACCAGCACCATAGACCTCTGCAGATTCCTCATGCTGGTACTGCCACAAAAGCACAGGCAACAGCTCCAGTGTGGGTTTTTTCCAAAGTTGCCTCCTTCCTCAGCTGTATCCTAATACATCTTTGTACAGTTCTGGAACTCTTTCAGGATCCACGGGCCGGGGCAAGAAATGTGTGAATTTCTGGTGTCTTTTGGACCTCGCCCCATCTCTGGGAGTGCCGTCTTTGTTAAGTGCTACGAAGTATCGTCGCCCTGAATCCCCATGCTTGTACACGTTGGACGAGTAAGTGTTGTACCAGTTTTCCTCAAACTGTTCCCTGAAGATGCATTCAGAAGTTAGTTTCTCCTGAAGACAGAAACAGCAAAGAAAAGTAAGTCATCACTAGATACCTGAACACACGTGAAAAAAAATATGATTAAAATTAACAAAATGTTTTAGGTTTTGTGCAGCCTTCCTGTTGTTCATTTAAATGTCAACAAATCAAACCTAAGAAGAGTGTGCAGACCTGATGTGAAGTTTGAAAGCTTACTTTAATCTTTATTCTTTTGAAAATTGGACCTGTAGACAGACAATAACTCTCTCACTAAGGAGTCATAACATTTTTTGAGATGTGGCTAAAATCTATTTGACCTACAGGAACTACACTGTGTAGAGCTCTGTCTTGTGGCAACTATCACTGTAGCAATGAGAGTGGATGGAGGGATTCGGATGGAATGTAACGGATCAGGAAGGTATTTCCATGTGTTCTTTGTTGTGTGCATCAGTTCTCACATTTTGAACAGGACTAAGCACAACCAAAGGAACTGGAGAGACAGAATATTTTACCTCAAGGTGTTTTAAGACTTGAAAGGAAAAGAGCCTAAGATTGTTACTACCCTGATGGCATTGGGAAAATCAAAATCATATATTTACAGTCATATGTTGAAGTTATTCACCAGATACAAATCAACATTCTTATTTTCATTCTTAAAAATACTGCAGTCAGCATCTCCAAATACTGCCAGTACTCCAGCATCATTCAGATTTTTCACATAACAGTGGTACCTAACTGTGACAAAGAGTATTATCCTCTTTTTCCCATCATTTAAAATAATGCTTTTATGTTAAAAAGCTGGTACTCAGAAGTGCCACCTGTTGATGTGTAAAGGAGCATTAGGCTATACGTAACTCAGGATATTATATTACTTGTTGTTTATTTATTTCATAAATATCCTTTTGTCTTTTTTCCAATTGCATTCAATGTTTCTGATGATGAAGCATGCACTATGATACATCTGCAGTATTATAAAAAGAATATCAGAGAGCAGGCCACTTCACTGTTGTTTGAATAGCTGGTTTAATTTTGTCATGATTTAAGAGGAATATTTCTTTTCGGTTCTCTCGTCTAGGACAGAGAAACTTCCCTTGTTGACTCTTTAGAATCCAAGGCTATACGGTATATTTTAATAATATATATTTCAACAGGAAAAGATGTTATTGTTTTGAAAGCGAAGATGACCTTAGCTAGCCACTTGAGGGGTTTACATTAGTGCTAAGAAGTGAATCAAAACCTCAACATGTATGAGCTGACACAAAAGGGCTACTTACAGAGCCATAGAGTTCTCCTTTCTCGTTCATTCCAAGGTATAGGCCACTGTCCACGCCTCTAATACTGACCAGTCCCACTGCCACACTGATGAATTCAAGAATACCTGGAAAAAAAAAAGATTGATTTAATTCAACTTGTAAGCATACAATACGTAGTATCCAAAGCACAGTTGAAAACAAGTAGAAAACGTACATCATATAATAAATGTGGCCTAGTTTCTCTGACATTTCAAATACTATATGGAAATATATACAACATTCACAAGAAAGCAGTCTGAGAAGCCTCATCTAGGAATAAGAATCCTAAATTCCACTTAGGAAAAGAAAATTTTTAAATTGTGAATATGAAAGGGGTTTATTCAGCACTGAGGCTAAAGCCTCCAGCGCCATGCAGCTGGAATCTATAATGATTATACACTATTTGCTAAACTGCCTACTCAAACATTGGAAGATAGGTTTGAATTACCTGAAAATACACTTCACTTTCTCTATAGCGTTATCTTAAAAAAACATCCATTATTAGATCATTTGAATGGAAATCAAAGTACAGATGGGAATTTTATAGAATGGAATCTACCCAGAGGAAAAAAAAAAATAATTTACCAGACATCTTATCTAGCACATGGGCCCACACCTCTTGACACAACTTGCTGTCTTTAGTGTGGGCTTCTTATGTGCACGAAATACGCTGCTTATTTGCTAATGTTTGGGTTATAGCATTGTTTATACTACATTTGCCCAAAAATGTAACATATATTAATAATATATTCGGGAGATGAGGCACTATTTGAAGCTTGAATTTGGCAAGGGTATGCCAACATATTTAACCAATTGATATGCACAGATTACAGTACATATAAAACATGAAAGAAAGGGAACGTGTGAACTGGCTTTTTGGAAGTTGTTAACAATGTAAACAAAGCCTCAAAAAGAAGTTGTTCTAGAATCATACCCAAGACTGCTCTGCAGCAGCAAAACCACAAAACATCAAAAAAACCCACAAACCTCTGACTGCAAGGTAAGTGGTTTTAAATTGTGCATTTGATTCTGATGACGACTTTTTGTCTTCTTGCTGTATCTGTGATTTGTCTTTTTCATTTGAGACCATTTTTCACTCTCAGACAGATGGACTGTCTGGACTACACAATAATTTAAAATTTTTTGCATTTTAATTGAGCTCTGGCAGGTTTCTTGTTTACATTACCAGGCAGCAAAGAAAATAAATCCTTTCCAAAGAGTAAGCATTGAAAACTCCATTGCATGTAAAACACTCTAGTTTTCCAGTTCCTAAAGCACAAAGTCCCATAAAAAGAGGTGGAGGTATTCTGTCTTTCTGGTATCATTTTCAAAGCCACTCTTTTTCAAAACTATAATAAGCAGGTGATTCAGCTCACAAAGCAACCACATCAGACAAACCTGCCGAGAATAGTGGTAGAATAAAGGAAGAACATTTCTAAAAAGCCCAGTGAATGTTTGATCTGGGGCTAACTTTTTTTTTCCCTTTAAAGCAAAGATTTATTTCATGTTTACATGCTGTAGGAAATCTTTCTGAGAAGAACTGTCTGTTCGACTGCTTCTCTTTTACTTCTGAAAACATCCATGTGTTATAAAAGCAATTAAGAGCCATTCCAGCAGATTGTTTTGACTATGGGGAGGCTGATAGGAAACTCTTTAATCACCTTTTTACAGCCGCTAAATCAATACACACAACAACTCACATGTAGTTGACAACGGCAGGTTTGTTCAGATGTTCAGATCCTGTAACTACCATTTAGGATTTACTCTTCTATCACAGGAAACATTTGCATCTTGGAATTGTCTTCTTTTCGTTTATGGACAGAGAAAGTTGACTGGGAACCCTCCTAAGTATTTGAGCATTGAGGCATTTTAGGCCTCTCTGCTTCACCTTTCTACCCTGCGAAACAAAGCCGCCTAACGCAGCCTCAGGGTCAGCAAGCCCGAGCCCATGATCTGTGTTCCCCTACAAAGCCTCAAGCAGCTCCGGTACGGGCAGTGAAGGGGAGACGAACCGGCCGACCTCCCGCCTTGGCACGGAACCTGCGGGGACCGCCCGAGCGGGGCGCGCACTCACCCCTCCCGGCTCGCGGGGACGCGC
>NW_008604996.1:4520-71853 GCF_000691845.1 Merops nubicus | reverse complement strand
AATCTTTATTATGGGAAGTGTGACAATGGGTCCCAGAGCAGCACCGTGAGAGAACCTGGATCTCCTGAGCTGAGTTTGGAAAGGACTTCAGCACTTGCCCAGCCTGTGCAGGAGGAACAAAGCTCTCCTGGACTGGAACCAACACCTGTTTGCTCTGCAGCAAACCCCACGCAGCTCTCACCTTCCAGCTTTCTCCCAATTTCCCTTTTGGCTGCAGGTGCTCTCTGAAAATCAATGTGACTGCCAGCATGTTCAGCACAGAATCAAGCACTCGTTCCATTTTCTGTTAACTACTTGCATTTTATTACAGACTAATATGAAACCATCTCATAGTCACACTAGTTGTTTTAATTACTCGTCAGCAAACTTAAACCAGTCTTGATTGTTTATATTTATTGCAAGCAGATTCCTGGCTCCTGCTTATATATCCTACATAAAGGTCCAAAATGGGACTGAATATAAACAAGTTATATTTGGTTATCTACAGAAATAAAAGTTAAAAATAGCACTGAAAAGAAACTTTACAGCAGCGTGTTCACACACTGACTCTTCAAATCAAACAAGTGAAGTGGTGCAGGATAATCTAAAGGTTAGATTTGAAGGCTGATTTATTTTCAAATTAATGCACCTATCATTGTACAATGAAAAAGAAGTGTCAGTATTTGGTACAGATGACTACAGACATCTTCAGTGTACAATGCACAGGGAACTACCCCCAGCCCCCAGACAGCAGCTTCTGCAGATTCTACTTTCCATGAGATGAAGGGAGATTTAAAACGCAGCGTGTACACGGCACAGAGTCCACGGCAGAGACAGCACTGCTCAGAATCCTGTGGATTTTCAGCAGGTAAAAAAATTAAAGCTATAGAAACGGATTTTTAGGTTGCTCTGCAAAGTAGAATCACAGACTTTTCCACTTCCATAATGCTTTCACACATTTCCATTAAAGCTTTTGTTAACAGAGACAGCAGCGTGAGCACGACGATCCCACTGGCTTCCAAAAGAAAAGCAGTGCAGGTGCTCAACAAAGCTCTTTTATCTTTTCTATTTGCAAGCCAGTCGGGTCAAGACAAACAGGCTAATGCAAGCAAGAAAGTAAATTGTGAGCTGTTACATGACGTGGCTGAACAAACACTCACTGTACGTGGTACAACAAAAACAAAGATCTTTTGCCACAAGCCACGGCAGGAATACGTGAACTCCAGTGGCTGAAAAGCTGGAAATGGTTCAGAAGTCTTCACACATGTTTGGTTAGCTTACCAGTTTCAAGACATTTACAGAAGCAGTTATGGAGACACTAGGCTGTTAAAGCTGCAACAGGTTAAACAAGGCGAGTTAGGAAGTTATAGAGACTCTGATACTTCCCCCCTTTAATTCTTTAATACATGAAAATCTGTCTCCTTGCAGTGTCCCATCCATAATGAAACATCCCAATGCATCTTCATCCAGCTTCTACTGTTGCATCAATGGATTGTCTGATCCATTCACAAGGAAACTCCAAGGTGACACCTGCTGCAGCCGACCAGGTTTGCATGGAAGAGGAAGAGGGACTGAAGCACAAGCACAGGGAGTGGAACCGTGCTGAGGATTTTATGGCATTGCCAATGAACAGGCTATTTTTACAAGCAAACAGTACCAGCTTTAAAAGGTAAAAGTATTGCTAAATCAAAGCAAACACTTCCACTTAAATTCAAGCGTTCTTTCTCCTCCAAAATAGGACAAGTTTAACTCAAATTTCCCAAGCACTTATGTAGGTGTTTCAGCCTGAATAATGTTGCCAGTGATTTCTAAGCGCAGGGCTACGTGAAGTTTGCAGTGAACTGCTCTGTTAGCAGGCAGAACAGGAATGCAGCATTTTCAAAAACATCAAGCAAAAATCTCTTTATTTAAGGCTAAAAGAGAGAACTCAGAAAAGTAAAAAAAGCAGGAGGCTTCAGAGAGTAAAAAAAGCCAGCAGTGGAAGTGCAGCGCTCTAACGGCGGCTATCACAAGTACCAACAAAACATCAGTTTGGGTGAGACTGACAGAGCAATGAGACCTAGATTTCTAATTTGACATTCATTAGAATTTGAACATTCAGCCACAACTGCACTCTGAGCTAAATTTAAGTGGCCAAAACTCATAGGTATATAAAAAAAAAAGCCTTCAAAACATATACTTAAAAAAAAAAACAAAATAGAAATGGTGTGGTAACAAATGTCTGCGTAAAACAGATTTATAAATAGCTACAGTATGAAAAATATTTCAGTGCAAAGGCAATTTTAAGATTTCTAAAAAATACATTACAAATAATTTGTTAACTACACACAAGAAATTTGTCACTGCTACTGGTATAAAATTTATACCCATATTAACTCTTTAAAAATATATACACCAGTGTTTTATGTAGGGGACGGTTCTGACTGACCCACATTCAAGTCTGCAATGGCAAGAAAATGGACACACACCCACACACCTATGTATGTTTGTACTTCAAAATGCTATGAGGACATTCTTGGAAGCTTAATTAAGTGCTACATGTGAAATGGTAAAAACACCTTCACCCCTGATGCTCACCATTAGACTCTTTAAAATTCTCTTATCTTTGGTATACTGAAAATTCCACAACTCGCTTCACCATCTCTGCTTGTCCCAGGGCATTTTAATAATATCTCACTGTTTAAGTGAAAATCACTTGGAATACTGAAAGGAACATTTCCTAGAAAGCTGATTTTTCTTTTATTAAAAAGTTAATTAGGAAACTATTTTTCCTCTGTTTTTTTTCCAACACAAAAGGGGAAATAATTTTTCTCTGCCACCCTAGCCCCTTCAAAAGACAACTGAAAGTGTCTTGGCCAGGTCTTCCAATAAAGGCTGCAGCCCTGATCCCAAATATTTTGTTTTCAGACTGAAATACATTTTTAGCTCCTGTCCTCCCCGAGGTATTTAATGATTATGGTTATTAACCAGTTCCAGTCACTGGCCTGAAGCTGACTGGAATCAGATTACTCCTTCAGATACTTCTGCACCCCAAAATAAAACACTGGACTAAAGAAACGAGACGAGTACACAGCTAACAGTTGAATTAGTGCAAGGTAACATAAATGTAGCTGAGAAAAGAGAAGTGCAAGTTGGCTGTTAGTCCTGAAGGAGTCCAGACAGAATCCTTGCAGTCAAACCAGTTTCTATGTCAGGAGAACAGTTCAAGGGTGAGTAAACAGCCGTGTGCCACCTCCTGGTTTGCTCCCAAATGTTAACAGTTGTGTGCTTTGTAATACACCTACCAAGCCAATTAGCCAGTGTTTATTCAGACACACACAGCAACAACAAAATCCAAATTAAGAGGGTGAGTCCAGATCTGGATTTATATGGAAAAAATGCCTTTCATTTGTTAAGAAAAAAAGATGTGTCAAAAAAAAAAAGCTTAGTCCAGAATGCTTTCTGCCAGGCCTGTGTTGTGATCACGGGGATGGGAAGTGGGAACTGGGTAACCTGCATCTTTGACAAATTCAGAGAGATTTTAGGCAAAATGCTTACATTCAGTTCTAGAGCAGGTACCCACAGAGGTGCCACTTCCCTGCTTAACAGCCAACTTGACTCCACACAGCGTGCCCAAGCTCTACACAAGGATTATTTTGCCTATCTGTCTACAGGGAACACTAACTGAACACCAGACACAGCCCTGATTTGGCCACTTACAAGGAAGTGAACATTAGAGAGTGTTTCTTGAAAGCAGACTTGCACAGAGGAAACACCAGTTTGTTCTACAGAAAGAGCAAAGAAAAAGGACAGAGGAAAATCAGAAACAGCACTTGTTAAATATGCTTTAGGAGACTTGCACTGGAGATAACTGAGGTCATTGCTTCTGGCTGAAATTAAAACTTGATCTCAAAATGTAGGTCACTGACTGAAACTATACACTTCAAGTAACAAAGAAAATGACTAGAGATGACAGAAGCAGTAAATGCACAAAAGTCTTGACACAGGATGAAGATAATTTTTAGTGCTACCAGTCTCACAGTACCAGACTGTGCAGATTGTTCATTGCTCCAGTAGTTCAAAACATAAAAAGAGGCCTGCATTGGCCTGGAAGGGTTCATACTTCTAGCTCTTGGTGCTGTTTGTCTGAACGCTACCTCAGACAGCAAAAGCCACGTATAGTTTAATAGATTTCTCTGACACGTTTGTTTCCTGAAAGAAGAAATAAACAAAAAATACAGTTTTTAAAGGCTTGACTTGGTGTTGTGTCACACGGAGGTCTCCAGGGCTGAGCCGCCGCAGCGGCAGGCGGGGCCGGCGCGGCGGCAGCCGGCGCTGGAGGGACAAGGACAAGGCTTACTGGGGTAGCCAAAGCCAGAGGGGAGCACTGAGTAATCCACGCCTCTCCAGGGCACAAACAGTGGTTTTTTAGAATGAGAATTAGACCTTCTTGCTGGGGAGCTGCTGCAGTCACTGCTCCTGTATCTTGGGCTCTTCAGACAGGCAAGAGGCGTGAATTCCGAGATGTGCTCCCGACAGTGCCTCGAGGCATTCTGGTAAAGGAAAAAAAAACCCCAAACACACAGTAAATACATTATTTTGGAGCTAGAAGTCTACAGCTATGTTCTTTCATGGGGCATTTGTACACTTGTCAGATTAATGCCTTGCTATTCATTTCATGCAAAGGTATAAGCCCTCATGTTGTTGAGCAATCAACCCCTTTCAACATTTTCAGTTTTACACTAAGACCTACAGAACCAGGCATAGTTTTACAAATCATCTCTAAACCTGACAACGGGCTCTGCAGAGAGATGAGGACACAGAGGACTGCTTTCAAGCTAACTGTTTGAAATCAGATTTGTAGTTCATTTTGCAGTCTCTCCTGGCACATCTTTTTATCTCTGAACTCCTGTAGTCAGTACTTCTTACAGGGAACCTGAAGACAGAACAGATTCAAGTGCTTTGCCCTGTACTTCCAAAGAGAGGGAATTCTTTGCAGTCATTTTGTGCTAATAGGTGGTAACTATTTTTCCTATTCTTCCAGATAAAAATGAAGCATTTTAGTTACTATACTTATTTATAAAAATAATACCCTGTTTTTTCTACACATAGCTCCAAGGCAAGCACTTTCACACTGCCATGCCTGAAGCTATTCAAGAAAGCTGGGGGTTTTCTACTAATACTTGCCTAGCAGTCATTAAAAGTAAATTAAAAGCATCCCTCAGTTGCCCTACAGCCCTCACCAGCACATGACATTGCATTTGTCCTCTTCACACACTGGTACTTTGTACCTTCACCAAAATCCTCACGTGCTGCTTCTGGGGTAAGGAGAGCACGGAGGGACTGGAGCAGAGAGGGCATCCAGGTGGGAATGGACCTGAGTAAAAAGTCTGCTTTCTTACTTGCACTTGTTTGTGTAATCAGTGGTGTGGCAAGGAGGTCATGGAAACCAGAGACCTTCATTCTGCTGCCCTAATGTTTGGAGGATTTAGGAGCTCACCACTCATGCTGCTGTCCCAGGCCCCGAGGCAGCGATGCACCACGCACTGGTCCACACAGGACACATCACTGTGGTACAGACTGTCAGATACACTGCCCCAGGCTCCTCACCCCAGGTCCTGTCCACACAACTCACTTTTGTAGGGTTATCTTCCTGGTTTTGGCCTACAGGAGTATTCAAGAGCACAAGAGATGATGGATAAACTGCTCACGTGTGAGAATTACTTCTCACTATGTATTCTACCCCCTGGTGTGACGTGAGGACACTGCAATAATGACTGCAGTTCTTCTAGAAGAAATGTCACACAACACCCACACCTACCACAACATACTTCTAGAATTTTAATATGGGTATATTGATTCATTGTTTGGCCTTATGGGAGTGTCTGAGACAAAAAGATCTTACCTGAGGCACGGAACGTCTCTTGCAAAAACTAGGCTCTCCAAGTAAAACAATGATTTTCTATCAATATTGACAAAGTACATGAAAAACTCTGGAGGAAACAGTGGGTTTGTCAATAGCACAGTTCATCAATAGAAATGGATCCAAACTGGCAGCACTGTTACCTAGCTTTGATCTAATTATGCCTCGGCAGCTGAGAGGTTTCCTTCAAGGAGTGGCTCATCGCTGTTCACCAGTGCATTTAGGGCTGTTTTATTTCTCATACTCTGCTGCAAGGACGAGGAAAAACAGTGAGACTCTTGCTGAATACAAGAGGGAAAAGTGAATGAATTGTACCTTTTGGTACCAATGTAATTGCTGTAGTAAAACCCTGTAAAAGTGAGGGGTTGTCTGATAGATTTAGAAGGGAAACAAGTGTACAACAAGGCCTCTATTGAATTGCACCACAGGAAGAGAGGACAAGGGAGTTACCAAGGTAATTTTGTCCATGGGATTCAAATATTGCAACAGCAAGATCTGTTTCTTTGTTTTCCATGCCAAAGGAGCTCGAGGTGTGACAGAGGCAACAGCTTGCTGGGGACCAGTTTTCTAAGAGCCCTGTGCAGTCACTCAACAGCAGCTAAGCCCACTGAGGAGCAGAAGGATGATCCATCTCCAGAGAGGCTTCCCCAGGGAAAAGTACCACCCTGGGTGTCCCCAGGGGCAGCAAAGGGCAGAGATCTCCTCACAAGGCTGATGAGCTGATTTTGTGACTGAAGGGAAAGTGAAGTAAAAAAACATCAGTCAAAAGCAAAGAGAAAAAGAAAAGGATGTCTTAAAAAGTGATGAAAGCACAGGAGTTTTTCTCAGCTCAGAATCAAGACACCCAACGTTTCAGCTACAAGATATTGGGGATTGCTGAAACACTGCCAATTGAAGTGAGAATTGAAAGTGAATTTATATTTTCCATAGCAGAGCTGCCAAGCTGCTGCTATTAGTGAAAGCAGAATAAAGAGAAATAGAATATAATCAATTAACGTAGACTGGATATATTAAAAAAAAAAAAGAACTATTTTTGAAAGTAAAGGCTGAAAGAAACCTCACAGCTGCACAATTTCCAGGTAAAGCACAAGATTTTCTCATTGAGCCAGAGTCAGACACAAGCAGATTTTGACCAAAATTACCAAAAGGCAACAGATTCCTCCAAAGCTTTTGCAGAATTTGTTTTAGCCCAAGACAGGACAGTTCATACATACATGTGTATATATAAATATACATGCACATATGTATATGCATACAGGTATGTGTGTGTCACTGAAAAGCTCTCCAAACACCCCCAGAACTAGAGCTGGAATGGCTGAAAACCTCTGAATAATAATGATGGCAAACAATCAATTTGCTACACACTTGAGTGACTCAAACAGCTGAAAAATTTAGAGGATAAAAATGGCTTCAAAGCTTTATCCAATCTACTTGCCCGAGGAGAACTCATTTTGTCACCTGGGAGGTGGCTGCTAGTCCTGTATTAATCTTTTCAATAGTTCCAGAAACTCTTTTATTACAACAAAAAAGCAATATAGCTTACAGGAATTCAGTGAGTTGAAAAATAATTGGTTAAAAGCTCAGCTGAAACAAATCCTAAGGCACTTAAAAATCAGTTTTAGCCAGAATTTTCAACAGTGAAAAAGAAATTTGTGTATTTTCCCTGTGATTTACATCATTACAGTCATTTTCACTGACTGTACATTTTTGAAGGGGAAAGGAAGAGGAAATATATTTTTTTATCTGCATCAGTAAAGAAATAAAGATATAAAACCTACAATAGAAACCAACACTCTCCCAGTATTAAGTCAAAAGGAGTCTTCTTGCAGACTGTAGGGAAGCCAAGGTTTATTAGCATTTCTTCTACTTTTATATTAAATGCAATGTCATACACTGCTGGATCTTGAGCTGTTTTCTTTCTAGAAAGAGCACAGCACTTCATAAAATGGAAAATAAAGGCAGGCCAGTTTCAAAATGCATGCTGGAAATAACTTAGTAATGAAACAGTCGGGTTTCCTTCTACCCCAGCAGAGCAGATAGATTAATAATACTCCAAAGATGGCTTAAATGGCTTCCAGTACCCCATTTTTCTGTATTACACTAGTAACATCAGCAGAATCAGAATTAGCACTTCTTGTGTGGCAGCTCTTCCATTTACCCAGGTACAATGCCAAGGTGACATGCACTCACCCCCTGCCAGACCAAGGACTAACATGAGGACCTAAGAATCCTGGATTCTCCAGGCAGAAACATCATGTAAAACTCAATAGCAGTGACAAAAATGATAAGTGAGGGACTATGACAACGATTCATAAAATCTTTGAGACAGAAGGGAAAAAAAACTACACTAAAAAGTATTCTTCAAAATCCAGTGGATGAGAATGAGACATGAAGGTAAATGAGCACAGTAAATAACTTGGGATGATAAACGTGTTACTGTCCTTTGAATGAAATGGCCAAGCATGCAGAAAGGCAGAAAAAAAGTCACCTTTTGTTCCATTAGAAACTTAGACTGCTTGAAGTCTGGGAAAGCATAAAGATGGTGGACTGCTCAACAGAAAGGCACTGATGTTTAGTCTGCTTGCCCCAGGAGAGTGGAGGAAGGAACCGTGCGCATCATTTACGTTTAAAGCAAGGCAGCAGTTATTAGACAGAGCAGATTGGAAGACAGGAAGAAACAGAGGGAAGAAGAAACACAATGGATATATCTGGTTAAAAGTCAAAGTTTTTCTACTAAATATAAAAAAAATAATTAATATTGCCAAGGTTAAGCCCCAAATCTACCTTAACAAGAGATTCATTTTCCAGCACTAACATCCAGTGTCTGTAAGAAATGCTGTAACAGCTTTTTGGGAGCTTTTTGTTTGCTAGCTTCTTTCTTTGCATTAACCTATCCTCATTCTCTCTCTTTAGACTTTTAAATTAAGCATCTGAAACCTATATGGAGATCAACTTCTACAAGCAGCATATATGGCAAAGAGACACCTAATTAAAGATATCAAAATAGGAAGATGCTAAATGCTCATCTGCCTGGAAATGTTTCTCTGCTGTTCCCTCTTCTTCCTGTCCTCCTGAAGTGGGGCATTTGCACCACTGCATATTTCAAAGAATCCAAAACTATGGCAAGAGGTTTTACTTTGTGGATATGAAAGAATAATTTTTTACCTTTGCCAAAGGGGAAATTTGACTTTCCTAGGAAGTAAAGTTCCTTTACTACTTTCCTATTCCCACAGGCACAGCAAGGCACATTTATATAGAATTAATGTATCAGAACAGGCAAAGTATAAGTTGAAATATAAAAGAGGAAAATATGATTAATAGAATATGAGTGAGTTTTAATACATGTGTTTTTGTAACAGGTATTTTTTAACAGTACAAAGCAGTCTGCTAAGAAAGCATTATCTTGCACACATCATGCAACATGAATGTTGGTGTGTTTATGTATTCCTCACCAACACACTACATATTAATCACATCTGTTTTAAGTCTATAAATCCTAAATTTGTTCAATAATAAACACACATGCAGAGTCCCTTGGTATAGTCCTACAACTGCTTGTGCAAATCCCTACTTTAAAGGGGATTTCAGTCAAATCACATGTTCTCTTCCTACCACTTTTGAGTTTAACATTTTGGCTGGTTTTCCATTTTAGATAACTCTGCTCAGCTTGCATGGTAAATGCTGAAGTGTCCACATTAAATTTTCATTTATGCAGTAAAATAACTTGGTTATGAAGATAATTCCTCCAGGGGTGTGTTCAGTGCCTCTGAATACTCCACAACAGCAGGAACAACTGTTGCCCAGGCCACTGTAGGTGCCTCCTACCTATCCTCAGAGATCCCAATCCCCTGACCCTTCTTATCTCCTCAAATCAGGAATCATGCTGAGACATGGACCCACCTCCCACCATCCTCACCAGCTGATTTCCCTGTGGTTGCTGGTAGGGAGGCACGGTGGTTGCCCCAGGGTTCAGGTAAATACCACCATGGAAATAACAGGCAGCTCCTTCCACCACATGCTCAGAATGGGCTGGTATACAACCAGGGGTATCCACCACAGATGGGGAACCTTGTCTAATCCTGTCTTTAAGCTCGAAAGAGGTCTAATTATTAGAGACTTGTGATTCAAAAAAGCCAATTCCACAAGGAAAAATGTTGTTACCTGGATTCTTTCTGTTGCTGTAGGCCATAACTGCCTGCATAAGACCTTCTTGAGAACATCTGGAAGGAGGCTGACAGTTATGAGCAGAATTATACCCAGCCATGCAGGACCACTAGACAGCATTTGCATGAACACATAATACATCCTCTGATAATTGAGAAAAGGCCTAGGAGGAAAGAGATGAAACAGATATTACATTTCAATATACAACTGAAAGACTGGCAGTGTTATATATAAAAACTATGACACTTGCAATGTTGCATGTTAAGCTTCCCAGCTTGTGGGAGTTCATCCATCCCAGTTGCCTAAAAAGATCTAAACACTCAGTGACTAGAGTGAACTTCCTTACTCCTGTCTTCCAGGCTGTTGGAAGTGACATGCTGTTCTCCTTCCCAAGCTCCTCTCCCTCACAAAGATAAACCAAGTCACATCCTTATCTTGTTTATGCTCTTCTACCTACTCCTTATCTTGCTCCAGATATCTTCCACCTTTCTTCTCAGTGTCCCACCTATCACTTTCCTCCTCTTTCCCATCACACACTCCTTTGCATGTATCCTCAAAGGAAGGCTCATTGAGCCCACCCTTCTTCATACCTCTTCTCAAGCTCCCCTAAGCTTCTCTGCTGGTTTCATGTTATGCTCCCTAACTCATTCACCAGGTTTTTATCTGGCACAACTTCCACTGCCTGCACTTCTGTGTTCCCTTATATCTCCACAGCAGTTGTCTGGTCATTAAATGCCATCCCTGCTGGGCAGTGGGAACCAGAGGTCATGGTCACTAAGAGATCAATGGACAGTTTGTGGCAGCACTGCAGTGTAAAGCCTTCCTACCAGCAAGGTAATTTCCTGCTACTTCCAAAAATTTGGTAGAAGTCTCTGCAATCTAAAAGGGAGTCAAGTTAAAATACATTGCTGCACACAAACAGACACATGTATAACAGACAGCCAGGCTGGAAAACACTATCAGGGAAAATGTCACTTCTACAAACTGTTTTTATTCTGATGCTGAGGAAACTGAGATCTGATCTTACTGGAAAAAAAAGAGGCTGCTGAATATCCAGGACATTGTCAGGCAGTTACCCATTTGCAAAGGACCCATTGAAATACAAAGCCTCACTCCAAATTAACTGGCACCTTAATCACCATGCAACAGTTAGCCTCTGCTTTCCCCCTGCTCCTTCCAAACTTTTACTTATGTATACAAAGTAGAGCAGTTCCAGCTGCAGAGGTTACAAAAGACAACCCTGTAACCAGGCACTCTACAGGGGAGAAATGCAAATTCAAGTCCCTAATGGCAAGCAGGCATAGGAAGAACATGAACCTGTTCAACTTCATCTCCTTCCCAAAAATTTCAGTTTCAAGTGCACAGAATTTTTTAAGAGGAAAAAAAAAACCCCACTACTTCCTCTCACCTATGTACAAGTTATTTTTTAAAAGCTTCTTATCAACAGTAGCACAAGTAGGTGCTCAGACATCTACAGCAAATCTACGTTGCTAAATGAGACTGTATTGGGAGTTCTGCAATACATAAAAGCTAAATTGAATTCTGTTTGGGACAAAAAAGTTCCATATTTAACAGCTTCAGAACAACTGTTTCTGAAAGAACACACGTGGTGCAATTTATATTAGGGTTCATACCAAATAATTCCTCCCCAGAGCAGAGAAAAGACAATGTAGAATACCAGTGATCCCCAGATCATGAAGTGATTTATCCACGTCCAATAGTGTGTATCTAGTGCAAGCTGAAAAAATCCAAAAGAGATTATATGGTGTTAGTCCTATCTACCAGCAACACAACACTCAGAAGGAGATGAAGTAAAATGAAACCCTTTGAAAAAAAGAGAAGGATTCTACACAAAATCATTTTTCCAATTCTGAGCACGGTTAAGAAGGCACAGATAGAAAAATCTGTATTTAAACTAATTTAAATCTGTGTTTAAACTAATTTGACAATGTATGGTTGTAGAGAGAAACTGATGTCAGCAAGCAGCAATTAGAAACCAAGCTCTAAGAATGTGTCAATAAAATGCAGCATTTCTTACCTTCAGTGTAACTGTGAACACAAGCACAGTAAACACCAGTGTTCCAAAGGTCCAGTTTCCAAACACCTATAAAAAACAGTCCAAAGCAGTTATAGGTAATATTGTCCACTACTTAATGAATTAGCTGCAAGTGGTTTATTTGGGACATGTATTGCTTTGTATCAGGAACTGACACTTAAGCAACACCACCAAAGTCTTACACCACCTATCCAGTGGAAGGTATTTTGGTTTCCTGACCCTGTTTGAACACATCTCAGATACAGATGGGGATTTGTATCAGGAACTGACACTTAAGCAAAACCACCAAAGTCTTACATCATCTATCCAGTGGAAGGTATTTTCTTTCCTGACCCTGTTTGAACACACCTCAGATACAGATGGGGAAAAAAATAAAATCAATGCACTCAACCTGAAGTTCACAGGTATGTTTCTTAACAGAAATCAAGTGTAGCACAGTTCTCAAATCACTGAGATCTACAAACTGCAGTAATTACATCAATCTTCTTAGCTGTCATCTTTTCTCTCCTCTCCCTTCTCTGCTGTCCTTGGCATCCCACAATTTCTAATCTTCTTAGCTGTCATCTTTTCTCTCTTCTCCCTTCTCTGCTGTCCTTGTTCCACAATTTCGTGGAGGTTCAACAGCATGTTACACAAACAAGGAACAGCAGCAGAAAGAATGTGATAGCCATCAAAGCTGTTTAAGTACAGAAATGTTCTCCATACGTTTTAAGATAAAACATTTCCAAATTATGATTGGTTTTCTCCCCACTTGCACCATGAAATAAAAACACTTCAGCTTTTTAAGGGGGCAGACAATCACTAACACTAATGGAGGGAAGAACGTGTGGTGAATGTGGTCAGAGAGGGTTACTTGGACTGCAGTGCTCATGAGATGAGCTGGTTCAGGATCCAGAGGAATGTTGGGGAAGTAAGGAACAGTTTGGGTGCTGTATTTTTAGGAGAAGAGACTGTTTGATTCCAGGCATTGCACCCATGAAAGAGAAGGGTGCCCAAGATTTTGAGACACAGCTGCTCATGAATTCTTTTCTGCAGGAAGACATGGAGTTCCAGCAGACAGCACAGTTGGCCAAGCAGAACGTTTCTCAAAGAACAAAGAGGCATAAGAACAAGAGATGACAATCTGGGCAGGCAGCACAATGGCATTAAAGCATTACTTGGATACAGAAGAACACAGTCACAAGAAAGCCCAGCTCGAACCAAGATTGGTGAGGGGTGTTGAGGGTGACAAAAAGGTTATTCCCAGTTATCTTTGTTCCAGAGGGAAGATGTAAGTCCACTGACAGAGTGCCAACATCACCTAGTGGAAGTCTTCAGCATGCTGGATATGAATCCTCGTGAGCAAAACCTGCTCCTTGCATTTAACAGCAAAGCTCAGGAAGGAAAGGAGCAGCCAACACTGTGGGAGCAACAGGTTAAGGAGCTGTTAGGGAGGGAGAGCAGCAAATCCAGCCTGTTTTGAATTTAGCAGGGCATTTGACACTTGACTCATTCTCATTTGGCAGATAAGGAAGAAGGGGCTAGGTAAGGGAAGCAGACAGTAATGCCATACATTGGAACTGGCTGAGCAATGGCCCTGCTGAAAAGGAAGGTGCAGTGGGGCTGCAGTGGACTGGATGTGGAACACAAGCCTAAAACTGTGCTCTCTATTCATAAGGGGAAGTGCAAACTCAGCTGTGTTGGGAGGAACACGGCCACTGAAGAAAGGTTATTACTCTCATCTACTCAGCTGTAGTGAGGAACCTGGAACACTGTGCCCAGTTTTGGGCTGCTCAGTTCAGGAGGGATGTGAAACAAAGAATTGGCAAGGCTCAACTGGCAGGCAGCTTGGGTGGTTAGCAGTTTGTAGCTCTCCTGTGAGGAGAGGCTGAAGGATTTATTTAATCTGGTAAAGGGGAGCTTAAGGAACAACCCAGCAGCTGCCCACAAATGTTTGAAGAAGAACAACTACAAAGATGAAGAATTGGAACAGACCTTTCTTCAGAAGCAAGAAAAATTCTGCTTAGGTATGATGGGTGAATTTTTTTTCCACCATGAAGACACAGAAATGCTGCAAGAGGTGGCCCAGGAAGGTTATGGGGTCTCTATCCTCAGGCATATTCAAAACTTGAAAAAGACTTGAGTAACTTTGAGTAACTTGATTATACTTAGGCCTGTCCAAAGCAGGGAGCTGAACTGGATCACCTCTGGGGCCCTTCCCATCTGTAGGAGCTTGCCCAATATTAGGTGACCAGGGATTTGTGTGGGAAAGTGATCACACAAATGTGATGCCATGGGAGAAACTCTGAATGGAGACCACAGCCAGCCACAAGAGACACTTCTAGGAAACCAGGCTAAGAGGATCTGATCAACTGGGAGTAGAAAATCATTGAAAAAATAAACAAATGACTGGCTGAAATATACATTATTCTGAGTAACTATTTCATTATTTTGAAATTACTCCTAGCAGGACCAAGTGTACAGAGCACAAGAAGTGAAGTGCAGAAAATCTTCAGCATTCTGACCTTTTACTTTGATATGTAATGTAATAATTTTATAGGGTCATGCTACAATATTTTGTGTGCTTAAAAAAAATCATTGCAGTTAAAACTGGGCAGGAATCTGGTTCAGGAACTTCAAATTATACCATTTACTGACTTTTTGCAGTTCAATTTTACATCACACATATATCTGGCATCTCAGCCTAGTGTCAAAGTGTCTGCATACTGAACAGATGTATCCATATCTCACAGGAAATCTATTTTATTATCTGGGCAAACTAAGATGACATTTACAACCTGCAATCACTCCAACACTGCCTTCTTTCCTTCTCACCTTTCTTATGCAGTTGGTCTCTGCCTGTATGTTTTTACACCATCAACCATGTCTTATCTGAAGTGGAACACCATACACAAAGCAGTATGACAAATGAACAATTAGCAAGAGATGAATCTTTGGCACCTTAGTTTTGTTTACCAGCAAATAATCGAGGCAGGCATTTATGAAGTTTATCTCAGTGATTGAAAGTAATTAATTCCTTTGCATTATTCTGGTAGTATCACTCTATAGCATGCAAAGAGTTTCCAACACATTTCTAAATACTGAGAAATATCCTGGGGGATTATGATTGGCAGCAAGCTCAGTGACATGTAAAGTTTAGTCTGATGTAGGCATCAATCTAAGGGAAAGACACTGACTTTCTTCTGTTTTCACTAGTTCTGTAACAATGGTGATCAGTTCACTTCTGATGGCAAAGAAGAATTAAAACTTTCTGCTTCAGCACTCAGTTGAACAGTTTGGATCCTAACTTGGTGTTACCCATAGCATTGATGGTATTAGTGTTACCTTTTTTATCCCCTTTTTCTGCTTTCTACCTTCTCCCTGTTGCATAATAACATAGTCTTGTGGTAAACCTTTCAAACATTCAAATCTTTCATTGACTTTTTCCAGATGTGAGCATGACTTAAATACCTGGACACAACCATCAACAACTGGCATTCACATATGTCTGAACTCACACATGTATCTCTGAGTACTCCCAAACATTTTCAAGCCTCTAAATCTATAACTGCAACTCAATATCTCAATAACAAGAACATATGTTGAATAACTATGAATTTTCTCTGACACTCAGGAGTCATAAATGTCTCATCAAATACATCATCAAATGTTCATGTTTTCAGGGCTGTAAATATGAGCTGATGCAGAATTTTTAACATCTAACAGAGAATAATGGTACAAGGAAAAGAAATGGTGCAGTCTGCAGTTGTGTCTAATAGAAATTCATTCTGTCTTTAGAAAAACTCCAAATGCTCTCACACACTAGAAGTTCAGTTCCCTAATATGTCACAAAGATGGTATTTAATAATATCTGAATATTGCATCTCTAGAAAACATACTTTACATACAGGATACATCATCAAATGTTCATGTTTTCAGGGCTGTAAATATGAGCTGATGCAGAATTTTTAACATCTAACAGAGAATAATGGTACAAGGAAAAGAAATGGTGCAGTCTGCAGTTGTGTCTAATAGAAATTCATTCTGTCTTTAGAAAAACTCCAAATGCTCTCACACACTAGAAGTTCAGTTCCCTAATATGTCACAAAGATGGTATTTAATAATATCTGTGAAAACATACTTCACATACAGGCAACAAAATTGTGCAGAGTTTATTTTCTTTCTCATTTTGAGGGTCTGCCCTAAATTTAATCACTTTAAAGTATAAACCATAATAAATTTTCTATAGCAGAGAGTCAGCAACAAAATGTACGTTATAAAAAAAGGATAGAACAGAATAACAAAATGCAAGGAAGCAAAAAGCCTACTTATATTTTAAAGTTCATGGCTCTTTACCACACCTCAAATACCTTATTATAGCTTATATTCTATGCTAAGTTCTTTCTATTTTATGCACTTACAAAGCAGCAGTAAAGAACATTTCTATCTATAGGTTTAAGGGATATGTTGAAATAATTATAGGAAACACTTAACTGCTCTTTAACAGTTTAATTAAAGAACAGTGAAAGATGAAATGGATATCATGACAAAACCACAATAGTCTTACCATGTGAGTGCTGGTTGTCATTAGCTGAGGATAGGAAGAGAAGCAAGTAGCAAAAGGAAAAAAAAAAAAAAAGCACACAAATAAAATAGACCAAAATATCAATGGGTAAAATAAATAAAATGCAAAAATTCTTAAAATTTGCATTCATGTGACTGCAAAGCAAGTAAAGATATTTCAAGCTGCCATAGGTCAAGAATAATTAACATGTTTAAAAGCTTGTTATATTTAAGCTCTTTTATGATCACTCATAACTACCCTACCAAGAGTCTTTTGGTATGTTAATCAGATATTAATCAGATGCACGTTAAACATGAAACAGAAAAGTTACTATGTAAATTCTGAAGGAATAACTTGGAATTTACTTTATTCCTCCTAAGTTTGATCTAGTCCTACACCTTTGTTTAAAGATACCCAGAATTTCTACTCCACAGTTCAGACTTTTCTCAACAGATAACCCACATCTCTCACCATAACTCACCTAAGTTACCCTCTGTGCTGGAAATCTGGAAGAAAACAACTAGGACCACGTTCACAGCACAATCAGCATCACAAAAAGTACCTCTGATCAAATCCAACACTCACCTGTCCGTTGCTGGTCACAATTGTGTTTTCAAACAAGAGATAGGCACCAAAGAAAAATACCACAGCATCAAACACCCCGAGGAATGTCCAGTAAATAAACGCTCGCCAGCGCAGCAAAGCATTCTTGGCAACATCTCTGGGTGAAAGAAGATACAGGCATTTGGCACCAACATCTCCAAAAAAACCCCTGGCAAACCATGCCACTTGTATTGTTTTTGGAAGGAAAAAGAGTGAAGAAATTGCTTGCAAACCCATCACATTTCCACATGATAACTGTCTACCACTTCACATCCCAATCCTTTCTAGAAATCTCCTCTTTATTTCTTAACTTGTTTAATTTTAACTCCTGCCTATAATTCTGCTTATTTCAGCTGTATGGTAAATTCCCCTCTGCTGCACTCATTTGCTTTTTAATTGTTTTTAACAGAATATATCTGTTTTCCAGTATTTGCTGTCTGTGTGATGATCCACTGTAGATTTTAAACAGAAACACTAGAGGTCTCTGGAGACTTTGCTTTATTTCCCGTGGAGTACTTTAGACAGAATATTGTAACAAAACCAAACACTCATTTTATGTGGAACACGTGAAACAAGGATTTTGCAGCTGAATTGAAGCTTTAGGTTAAATTGGATTTCTTGAATGTTTTCTCATAAAAAATACAGGAGCTGGTCAACAACAGAACTGTTTGCTAGCAGGCATTTTGTTATTACAGGAAAACTTTCATATGACAACTTTAATTGTTGCCCACAGAATGAGTGTATATCAGCTTGGCATATATCATAGAACAGATCAGAACACAGTTAAATGAAAATCCTCAGTTACAGAAACATTTACTACCAACCAATACTTTCACCATACACACTCTGAAGGCTGTCTGATGATTACATGAAGTAATTTCACCCCCTGGACTACCACTATACAGTGCAAAACCATATGTGGCTAACAATAGCCTCATTGGGCCCAGAACAACTGCAGTATTGCCCAGAGCAGCTTAGCAATAAGACTCTGTTAGATACCAACACCCAAACACCTCTGACCAATTCTCTGCTAGCTTTCAAAAGCCAAATACTTCTCATGAACAACCACTTCTGAACTGAAAACATTTAAAAAATAAAAGAAAATAAAAAAGGGGTGTGTGTGTTTCAATGGTAATATTTTGTATTCCTCTTCAGTTTCATAGGTAAAAACATATCACTACATTTATTAACCTCTGGGCATCTAATATCACCCCTTAAAAAAAATGTTTTCCCTTCAATTATCTGCTGTTAATCCTCTCTAAAATGTAGTGGGTTTGCAGTGACAAGAACCAGATCTGGGCACTGTTCCTAATTTAGATGGCCACACACAGTTAATTGGCAAGGATTGTGTATCAAGAGGCTAAGAATCTAAACCAGTCACTATTTCAACGGGCAGAAGTGAGTCAACAATATGTAAAGAACAATGTTGGACACAACACAAAATACATCTTAATATATAGAGAGAAGAAACAGTAAGTTTTTGCTTTTTTAAAAAACTCCTGATCCCCATGGCTGGAGGCAATGGAGTACTAAAGTCATATTGTGATGTGTGGAACACTGATTTCTATTTTGCTCTCATTCACTAATGTATCAAATGAAAGATGTGGATTACAGCATGTAAAAATATATGTAAAAATACATGTGCCCTTATAGTAGTTTATAGACTGTGCACGTGGTCTTCAACCCTCTTGTTGCAGTGACTCTGATGTTCTGCTGCAGCCTTGTACAGAAATCCTGGGGGCTTTGGTTAGAACAGAGGTAGATCCATAACTCAACAGACAAACCTTGGGGCACGATGGGTGAGCTTTACCTGTACAGGGAAGGCTCTCTCTTGAGTGTGTCTGCACTGACATGTTGTTCCATCAGCCCGTAGAGGAGGATAGGGAGGGAAGTGAAGCTGATGTTGTACAGTGTGAGATACGCAGTATCGTACAAAGTCTGCAGAGAGAAAAGAATTACATCAGGTAGCTTTACTTTTAAAACATGATCCACTCTATGATACTTTATTTAAAATGAAAGAGTCAACTTTTTCAAGCAGGTAGGAAGGGGGAGTACTCCAGAGGCTCTTCAGCTCTAAGTGCAAAGAAACATCCCAAAATGTCTTCGATTCTTCCTCCCACTGAACTACTTTTCCCTGTATGGATCATCATTGTGACTGGAACTCAGACTTACCACATCACCCTGTGTTTATTTCCCCAAACCTATGTGGTGATCATTTATTTATGCTGTAAAAACTGCTGTCAAAACCCTGTTTGATTCAAAATGACATTTAGCACTTAATGGAGCAGGAGATGCAATTTCTTATCAACACATGCTTTCGTATCTAGCTCCTAACAATGCTTGATAAAATCCTACAAGGTTTTCAGCAGTTATTGGAAATTAAAACCAGAACAGACAAAAAAAAAAAAAGTTCTGTCATTTTTACTCCTCCTGGAGTTTTCTTTGGGGACATCCCATAATTCAAAGCAATATTAAAACCAGAACAGACAAAAAAAAAATTCTGTCATTTTTACTCCTCCTGGAGCTTTCTTTGGGGACATCCCATAGTTCAAAGCAACAGTACTATTTTCTCCCAATTAAATCATCCTCTTATGCAATTTAATCCCATAAATTTAATCCTTTTTTTGTTTAAGTCACCATTCATTTCTTTGGTTTTTTTGATCCCATGTTCAGAAGAAAGAGGAGGCAGATTTCCTGCACAAATTAGATGACAGCAAAGGGGGAAATGTAAATAAATTTAGAAAGGAGAATACTGCATTCTCTTCTGAATGATGGCACTTCTCTGGTGAACAGCAGTTCACTTTTCCTCTGTCTTTCCATGCAGATTATTTCTTTTCAACTAATTGATTGCTGCTCTTTGTCTGAAGTTTGCAATTCCTATCTGTACATGCCAGAGAAAACTAATTTATTCTTCCATTTTCATTCTGAATTCCAGACATTAATAACTAGTTCAACTACTTATCTTTCATGATTACCTCTGTCCATGTTCAATAAGCTTAAACCCAAGACTCTACATTTCCCACAGACCTTTCACTTCCCACTGCCATTTCCAAATTTTGGGTTCCTGTAGTCTTTGACTTGGAAACTAACATTGCTTTTATGATAATTCATAAAATTGATTTCTGTGTCTTAATTGCAATTGCCACTGGAAGATAACATGAACCAAAAGTGATGCTCTTCTTTTTATAATGTGTAAACTAACCTAGACATTTTCTCAGCTGAACATGCACAGTGTTAAAGGATCCACTGAAAAAAAAGCCAAGGATAAAATGTAGCAGTGAGAGAAAAAGAACAACTAACCTGTTGTGAAAACCCACAGAAGAACTGATATAAAAACTGAGGAAAAATGAAGCAGACATTCTGAAAGACAAAGTGACAAGTTGCCAAGTGAAACACAAGCACTGATTTATATGTTGCACAATTCTATAGCTTTATACCACTAATAACAGTAACCATTGCAGCCACAGCTGAAGGAGCTGCACAGGTTAAACATCAACATCCTCATCTTACAGTACTACTGGTAAGGAAATGACTTAAAATATTTTGATATTCTCAAATATCAAATAGTTGTGTTTCCAAATTGATTTGAAATGTAAAGAGAATCTAGAAACTTATGAAAATAAGTAGAATAGTCTGTGATGGAATTTCTAAGAGAGGAAAAAAAGGCAGATTTTCTTTTAAAAATATCACAGATTACAAAATATCTTCATGGTCTGAATAAAAACAATAATCCCTTCAGCTTTGCCTCTGGCACTCAAAATCTCTTTAGGGAAGGTTTTTTTTTTGGTACCACTGACTGCACTAACTGTATATAGTTAGGTATTACCATGGATATTTCTGAGATTTATGTAATTAGAATAAATATTCTCCTACCTTATAAAAGAAGTATTGCACCAGTTCAGATATCCTAACATAATAAAAATGCCCATGAACAAGCAACATTTTTTTCAAATGTTTAAATTTGGGTATTGCATAGTCACTGTTTCTTGCTGCTTGACGACCTTCTTTGCCAATGATTCCTTTAAAAAAAAGTGATGAAACTGTTGAATGACTGAAGAACTATTTCCAAGACACAATTATTTGAAAAACTATACAATAATAATGCTATGACATTGATCTAATATGAGATCACCACTGTATAGCATATAATTTCTGGGGTAAATACACTGAAAGTTGTCTATAAAATGTATAATCTGATTCTTTGAGAATTTTTAAGTAATAAATTATTTTTTTTTGGTCATTTCACTTAAATGAATAGTATAAAAATTACACTTACCTATACCAACATGTGCTTCTAGAATCATACTGACATCATTTGCTCCATCACCAATTGCTAATGTGATAGGATGCTCCTTTGAGAGCTTAATCAATTTTACAATCTAGAAAAAAAATAGTTTTCAATCACTTCCCTGTAATGGTTTGCTTATTTTTAGGACTAAAGATGACCAACATAGTTACATAAGAACTTCTGTAAAGTGACATAAAACCAGTGATGCCCAATGCAACCACTATGCATAAAGATCACCAGTTGGTTCTTCATAGTAAAGTGTTTGTCCCAGATAAGAACAATTCAGATAAAGAACATTTTTCAAATATTTCCAAACTGTTTTGAGAGAGATGGACAGGAGGAAGGAAGAGCAGAAGACAGGAAGATGTTGAGATTGCTTAATGCTGAGTGCATTAAAAAATTAAAAGGTTTCCAGAGACAGAATGTGCAAGATCAAAAAAAAATCCTGAAACTAAAAGACTGAAAGATTCTGCTTGTGCTGATTTTTTTCTTACTATTTAAGGAAATATAATAGAACTCTGTGTATCCCTAAACATTATTGACATGTCAACTGTCCAAAAATTTGACTTCAAATCTCTCTGTTATAAATGATCACCTCTGTAAATTCGATACAAGTCAGTAAAACTTCTACAAACCTCCAAACACAGTTAAAAGTGCTGGCTAAATAAATTTGTTAAAATGAGTAAGGGCTACATAAGCTGGACCTGAACACTGAGAAAAAGGCATAAGTTTGATAGGAAAAAAGAAGTGTATGCTCCAATATTTGTTTCCTTTAAAACTTCTTCAGCTCTATTGAGATATTTCAGTACCAGAAGGATATGTTTTTACTTGATACAAACTAGTATAAAACAGTCAAGAAGTACTTAAATAATAATGCACACATTTTTCTGTCTGAATTCTTCTTTTTTAGCTTCCCTTTTAGGTTAATAACAGGGAAGAAATACCACTCTACAGTAATAAGCAATGCAAGTTCTTGTATAGCAACAGATAGCAGACTACTCCAAGCTTGTTAGGTTAAAAAGGAAGCAATTAGTTCAGTTCATTAAACATGTTCATTTATCAGCATGTACCAACCATAAAATCTGCACAATGTGTCCATAAATCAAATGCAGGTACACAGCTTGGTGCCATTTTAGCATAGCACTATCTAAATTGCTTGCCAGGAGTGATTTCCCCCTCCCCACCCCTGTTTGGTTTATTTTTCTATTTTAGAAGACACAAAAGTAAATGGCCACATTTTAAGTCCCCATAAGGAGTCGTGCAGAATATTCACTTTTAATATTTACAGACTTGCACACCCACCAAGCAGTCCTGAGATGAAATACAGACCTGTGCTTTTTGTAGAGGTGCCATTCGACAGCATAACACTGCACTGCAGTTCCTGCAGATTTCAAGAAAGAGCTCTCTGTAGTTACTAGAGCTCCCATCTTGTCTTGGTTTCATTATTAATGATAATGCTGCGCCATCAATAATTAAACCATAATCTTGCATATCAGTTGAAAGTCTGTTCAGGGACAAAACAAACTAAGAGTCACTGTAAAATCCTCAGGCACGGTTTGAATTTGGCAACAGTTCTTTGGTGAAGATGAATTCATGAACAAATGATGAGTGTGGAATAATGCAAAATTAATATACTTCTCAAGGAAATGCCTTCTATAGGACTGTTATTTAGGACACTTTAAAATTCTACATTATGTTGAACATATTAAGTGCTTCACCAGTTCAAAGACAGGAATCTGAAACCTCAGTGACTTCAGCAGGGAGTAGGAGTGTATAATTAATGACCTTTCAGGCTGGTTTGAAAGGGCTCCAAGAACTGCAGTGAGGCAAACTGAGCTGCAGGAAAAAAGTTAATTTTATTGTTCATTCTATAATATAGAGAAAAACAGTTGAAGGGAAAGGACTCTGCTACTCTGAAATCTACTTTTTAAAGGGTCTCCATTTAGGGAAGCAAACCATTCTATGTTTCTAAATGTGTAAAAGGGCCTGGAGAGACAAGGCCACTGTCTACATTTACAGAACATATACTTGGTGTTTGGTGTGGTAGCTGACACTAATATAAGTATACCTGTAATTATATTAAAACACAATAATTATATAACATATATAGAATATTTGAATATCTTATTATATATATTAATCATTAACAGTATACCTGTAATAATTTGGGCATTGCTAGAAGTGGAACCATGGTCCCATGAAGCAGAGTTTACCACAACAACAGATGCTGGACAACAGGGGAAGATGGTCCAGGCTACAAGAGCAGTTTTTTTGGAGCATCCAGACTAGTTATTCCAGAGCAGCCTTGCATCTGCCTGCATTACACAGCAGCCTCAGGCACTGAGTGCTGTATAAACACACACAGAGGTTTATTTGTGCTCTGGTTCCAGTGCTCCAAGGTTATACTACTTGTTTTCAACAAGTGTGGTTTCACCAGGACCCATGTTTGTGAGGAAAAGACCCATATCTATTAATATTAATCTATTTCAAGCATCTCCATCTTCACTACTAGAACACAAGCTGTTTTTGACAAAGTACTGTAAACTGTATTTAGTAACAGTTCACAGATATTTTCAGTACAGGACAACACCATTAGTATAAAACAATATCAACCAAAAATGTATTATCATCAAGTCAGGCACTGTAATGAATGTTTGATGTATTATACTGAAAGATTTCTTAACACATTTCTCCAACTCTGAAGCCAAAGACAAAAAATTCTGATGAGTCTTAATGTCTAGAGAATTGGTACTGCACAAAAAGCTACACAAAATGCTTAAAGAGACCTTGGTAAGAGGATTTAAGCTAAATGTGGTATAGATGACATTGAGAAATATGATTTAATTGAATATGCAAGTGTTCTTTATTAGACCAATGGGGTTTAAAGTACAAGGAGAGCTAAGAAAAGTGCTTTGCCCCTGAGTTTTGAGCTGTAAGGCTAGGAGTTGTAGAAACTCTCAGCTAAAATATCAAAATGGTTGTTAGCCTGCTCTTCCTTTACTGCAAACATATTACAAATGTATACCAAATATACTTGCTAGCTGGTTCCATATTAAAAACAAAAACCAGAGGAGGGTGCTGGTCTCTTCTCACAAGTAACAAGCAATAGCACAGGGAGAAATGGTCTCAAGTTGCACCAGGGGAGGTTTAGGTTGGCTGTTAGGAAAAATCTCTTTAGTGAAAGGGTTGTCAAGCCCTGGAACAGGCTGCCCAGGGATGTGGTTGAACCACCACCCCCAGAGTGTGATTAAAAGTCATGTAGATATGGTGCTCAGGGACATGGTTTAGCTGTGGGCTTGGCAGAGTTAGGCTAATGGTTGGACTTGATTTTAAAGGTCTTTTCCAACCTAAACAGTTCCATGATTATGTCCAGAAGACCAATAACTTCTTTTCTTAACACCTTAAGGTATTAACAAAAGTTTAAAATCCAATTCTTAGAGTTTTACAGTGGAAAAAAAAAAAAAGAGCAAGTATCATGTACCAGCTCCCAAGCTTCAGATAAATAGCCTCATTTACTGCCTTTATAGGGCATAATCTACATGATACTTATTTTTTGCTTTTTAATTCAAAAAAAGCATTTTTTGCATTTTCTGTCTTATTCTGTGTTACATTTCACTTCCATACACAGGACATCTATCCTTCTATGGATATTCAAAATAAGTGGAAGTCAATGAATTCTTTATAATTTAGGGCATTTTATTTTCATGCACACCAGAAGATTTGGTGCTGTGCTGTTGTCTGTCACCTGTCTGTAAGTGTAGCATAATCTTTCCCAGAGAGAGGTCCATGTATCATTGCTCTCTGTGTCCCTGGTCTTATCAAGAAAGTCAAATCACACACGAACTCCAATGACAGGAATATATCATGTCTGCTTCTATTTTAAAACTTAGAGCATTTTGGTTCACATTTTTTTTTCTCTCAAGAATATATTTTGTGGTGGAAAAATAAAGAATTAAAGTCAGTTGTGATTTTTCTTTTAACAGTTCAAGGTGTACCAGAAATGAGATGAAAAGCCATGACTGTGAATATTTAAACTTATGTGAAACAAGCTTATTACTCAATCGACATCCAATAATTCAGGAGCCCATTCCTGACTTGAAAATTCTACTTTTTCCTTACCCTGAGAAAGTATCCCTGGTTAAGCTGCCATTGTGTCTTAGGACAGTTTTGCTTAGGTCAAAAAGCACATCGTGTAAACTCTGCTCCTCAATTTTCTTTGTGGTTAGCTCAAGTATTTGTGTGTTCCCCCGGAAGAGTTTGCAAGCATAGCAGGTAGCTGCAGCAGTCTCCATCTTGTCTCCTGTCAGAACCCAAACCTTAATTCCAGCTTTCTGGAGTGCTTCAATAGTGTCAGCAGCTTTTTCTTGTAGTCTGTGGAAGTCAATTGACAATATATATATTAATAGTTTGCTTGGAAGTGAGAAATTCAGAGGCCCTTATTGAAAGGTTTCTATAACCAAATAAAAAAATTTCAATGGAAGTTATCAGATCTAAATTTTCCCAAGGTGTGAATCAAAAAACATGTAGGGGAGTAGTACAAAATAGCACTAAAATAATATAAACACTGAGTTTTGACATTTTCAAAGTGCTCAAAGTTTCAGCTTTCATTTATACAGCCTAAAAGACAAGATGCTTCATTCCCCAGCCAAGTACTTCAGTTAAAATCTTTTCAGTGCTTTCAGCTAGTGACAAACAGTGAAGTACTGCTGAATTATTAAAGTTACCTCCCAGTTTCAGCAGATAGTCACAACAGAGTCTTCAACTACTTTGGTATCATCACTACCCATAAGAAAGTGGGAAATGTACTAACCGATCTTCAACAGCTGTAGCACCAAGTAAAATAAAATCTCTTTCTATCTTCTCATACACTTCTGCCAACTTCTTCTCCCTGTCCTGGAGGGCCAACTTTGCATTCTGCAGCAGCTTCTGTGCATTGCTGTATTCTTCTGCTGTGAGCTTTTTATAGGCCACACAGAGTGTTCGTAGTCCCTCCTACGGAATGTAATCAAAACAAAATGCCTCTTAGGAAACATTACTCAGACTTCTTGCTGGTGGTGTTTACACTGGAACACTGGAAAAATTGGAACAATTTTACTATTAACATGAAGAGTCCCACTACTCACTTTTATAGTATAAACTAGTACAGTATAGTACAGACTAGAACATGGGTCAGCTTGATGCTGTGCTGCCCTGGAAGCAGTTAAAACCTGAGGGACAAACCTCAGTCCTCACTGACCCAACTGGATGTGTGACATTACAAGAGAATGAAGGTAAAGGTTTTCTTCCCTATGTATATAATTAGGGATGATGAGTCAGAATAAATTACAATAATATAAATAGTAGCTCTGCAGAGTCTGAGTTTGATGCTCTGTTGCAGCAGAGACAGGGACAAAACATCACAGAGAGTGTTGAAAGTGAAAATCCAAGTGTGCTGTTTCAGTTACATGAAAACTAGAATTTAGCTGTGGGTGTTGCAGACTGGATCAGGCTCTTGGACTGTGTGATGAGCAAGAAAGGGAGTGTAAAGACTGTGTAAGGTGGGAAAAAGCTGTTACAGCACAGAAAGGAAGTTTTCCAACCTCAAATATATTGCCTCTCACAACACTGTTTAACTGGCACTTTGTCAACTTTAATCCAGTAGATCTTTGTATGGTTATTTACTAACAACCCAAGAAAGAGTATTAAAACAACTCCCTGAGTCTTGCTATTGATCAAGGCAGGTGACAGGTAGCTGCTCTATCTTCTTTTAGAAGCTTCTGTAGGTAGGAACTAGCCCTATTTCCAGTTATTCAGGATGAAGAAACAACTGTTTGAATTTCCCTCTTGTCAGGTGTTGGACAGATAGGGGTTCTGTGTATTTTTGGACACAGCAAAATTCAGCATTTTACCACTCCAAATACTACCTTTTAATTAAGATCAAGTTCTGAATGTCCTCTAGAGATGAACATGGTGTTCATAGCTCATTTTTAGCCAGCAAAAATGTATGCATAAGGATGATGACTGCAGTGTTTCCCCACAAGAAGGGCATTTGCTGCTACTCTGTGCTCTAATGGAGTTACTCTCTTAACACCTTCTAAAGCAACCAAAAGCAGCAAATCACAACTGCCATGGCAGGGATGAGACTTTCAGTGAAGTTTCCCACTTTTCTTTCATTCAGAAGTTAATTCAAAGCATCACAGTTCATGCTAAAAAGCTAATTGATGACCTTTGGTAAAACAGATCAGGAAAATGGAATCTTACCACTGCATTGCGTTCAACTCTGGAGCGGATTTGCTCAATTTTGCCTTCTTTAACTCTAGGAAATATGGAGGAATCAGCTCCCTTACAAAACAGAAATATATCACCTAAAAGAGACAGCACACAGAATAAAAAATAGCCAAATGTATCTTTCTTCAAAAAAATAGCCAAATTACCAAGTGTTCAAAAATATTTCTTTGACATTTTTTATAACATTTGCATTTACCATGGTACCCTGTCCCCTTTTTTATAAGGGAAGGCACACAGGCTGTGATTAATACTTAACTCTTTGATAAACCTGAAATAAATTCAAAGTGTAACAAAAACATCCAAAAAGAAACAGAATGTGACAGCCCTACCTGTTGAAGATTTAACAATTACACTCATCCGCCGTCTTACAGAATCAAAACTCAAAACCTCTAACAATTCAAACCTGAAATAAGAAACAGAATATTTTTTAAACAACTCTGATATGCCAGATCCAGATCTTAAATTGGTTATTATAACTGAGGATATCAATTAAAACATGACTTGTAACATGAAAAATTATGTTAAATCCTATGGAATATGCAGCTAGTACAGAATGAAACAGCAGCTTACAAATAATTAACTGGGGAGGCTTTCAGCTCCTAATTTCCATATCTACACAGAGGTAAACTGACTTATATTTTTCCAATTTTGGCTATTTCCTTCTCCCCAAAGTGCCCACCTAATTTCATGAATCTTCCTCAAGTGTTGAGTACAAGTTATTCTAGAGAAAAAAACATTTCTTGTTACAGATTTTATGTTTGCCATTGGTTTTATTATTTGATTTTATCTCATATTCCTTTCTTTTCTAGGAGCAGAAATGAACACAAGCTCCTGCTGCACTGTTTCTGTATAATTCATCTGTTTATCTACACTTTTATAATTTCCTCTTACCTACTTTCTGTTATCTAAGACAACCCTCCTTTCTCCAGCACAAACACGAGCATCCTAATCATTAATCCCAATTTCTTCAGGATTAATCTCTGACAATATTTTGCTTATAAAACAGATCTGCTTATTTAATGAGGTCATGCAGTTTTAAGTCCTTCACAACAGATTTGGATTCAAACCTGTGCAAGGTGTTTATTTCATTAAAAGTCACAACAGGTCCTAAGAAGGAGCTGGATCAGGATTATGTCTACAAACTGTGATGCATTTTGGAGAAAATTCCTAGTAATTATAGTGTTTTCATTAAGCACTAAATTATACTGACTCCAGTTCTTAGGAGGTGAGTCACAAAAGTCTGAAGTAACCTTTGGAAAAACCCTCCAAATTCTCCTAAAAGAGGGGAACAGGTAGCAGCAGGGTTCCTATATTTTATTTAATTATAAGTAGACCATTTATTTTTCTACTAAATTATATTATTTCTGACTTTTCTGAATTAAAAATTAACGCATATGAAAAGAATGATGCATTAAATACATCAGTAAAAATTTATCAGTCTATTTTGTCATACTTCTAACTACTCACTTCTCTATGTTATTCTCCCGATTTAAGATCTCCATAAAATTGTCCTTCAGCCTGAGATAGGTGTAACCAAGTCTGTAAAATGAAACACATGTCACAAGAATCAATGCAATAAATATATGGTTAGCTAAGGATTTAAAACAGAGCTTATCTTATGAATTAAAAGAAATTAAAGTGGTTTTATTTGCTTCACAAATAATCCTGACTGTATGCTAAGCAAATCAGCTCTAGTTGATGTAGTGGTTTTTATTCTGATTTTTGTGCTGAAAACAATTGTGAACTTCAGAGATTAGCTCTCTAGTCTAAAAAGTACAATCCCTAATTACACACATACCTCTGTATTCCCTCAACTAAAGCCACTTCATCAGGTGATGATGAAATATATATACAAGATCTTCTTGAGAACTGGTTTTTCTTCAGCCCATCCACACTGTCGTCATCTTTCACCTGAACAGTGTGGCAAAGACAAAGAGCTCGGAAAAACAGCTCCTCTCTTTCCTGAAAAAAAGGAATGATTGTCATCACGGGTGACCCCTTTCAAATATTCCTTGGAAAACTTCTCTTTTGGGATGTTAGCAGTGTCACCGACTACTGTTTATAATCAGATCATTACAGTGAGTTTTCTGTTTTGTGGATACCTGACTGTGCTCTACCTGCTTTGTGCCTGAGTCTTTTTCTTCTATACCCTTCAATACAAACTGCATCACTGTCATTCCCAAATAAAACCACAGTATCCCTTGGGACCACATTCTAAAGGCCATGGGTGAGAGCCATAAGGCTGTTGAATCACATCAATGTATGTTAAGAGGCCTTGCTTTGCCATAGTGAAGGGTATGGCCCAAGTATGAGACACTATTGATATATTTAAAAATATATAGTCCTTTGTCTGTGATTATTCTGCCTATTTAGACCTTGCTCATTGGCTGACATGTGAAATCTCCTTAACTTTCAGCTCTCTTTGCTTTACACAGCAAACAAGCTACAGCACACAGATGCTGTGTGTAGCACATTGCAGATGGGGCTGTATTAAGTCACCTTTAGAGGTAATTTAATTTGATCATAAAGCCTTCTCTGGCCATGTCTTTGCTCAGTGATGAGTAAGTAAGTGTTTACATTAAGTGTTGAGTATGTGTCTGCAATTTACACTCCCCCCTGACGAGTTCCCTGCCTTGATTTCCTTATTGTAGCTAATGTTAAACAGCAACCAACTATGTTTCTTTAGCTATTAAACAGAGTTGTTCTTTACTTTGGGGTTTTATTTAATTCAGCTTTACAGCAGAAGTTGGGAAACTTCCTGTTAAAAGCCTCTAAATCTTAGTCTAAATAGGAAAGGAAAATGTCTATGTTGTGACACCTCCTAGTTACCTACCTTGCCTTGGCTGAAATTCAGGGATGTTACATTTCCAATATTCCCTTCTTGAGCACAGCTCAATTTTCACGTTTCATTGTGGAAAAAAAAAGAACCTTTCCACATACCTTTCCACTTCCTCCTGGAGAAGAATCAATCATATCAATGCCTGTACAATCATGGAGAATTTGGCCATTACAGATCACATGTGGTATATAAACGTGCCCTTCAATGCAACATTCTACAAATTCCATGTTGTTCTCAGTTAATGTTCCTGTTTTATCTGTGAAGACATATTCAATCTGCAAAGGAGCACAAATTAAAACCAGCAGGAGTATGGACAGAAATCTTCCATGGTCTCTTAGCATAACTGAGATTATTACTGGGTTACACCTTGCTTTAAAGATCCTTATGCAGGTTCTTTCAGAAAAGGGAGACAATTTCTTCTGGGAGTCAACTTCCACAGAAATGTGGCCCTGAAAGATTTTATCATACCAGAGCATCACTAAAGCTATCTTTAGCCTCATAACACATAATTATGTGTTTAACCTGCTTTCAACTCTTCTCTCAAGTTCCTTTTGTTTTTTTTTTTAAATGTCTTTCTTGCTGCAAGACAGATATTTATGGAAACAAAATGCACACAAATTCCATTTCCCAGGGATCTTTATTTGATATATGTGCCTGGATTTGGATCAGTTACTGCCAGAATGGTCCTTAGGGTAGTATCAGAATTCCCCACTACCATCACATCAGTTTAAATGAAGACTCTGGACTCATGGTCACACACAGTTACACATATGGGCACCTTTATTCCTGTGGAAACATTCCTTCTGTGTCCATATTGAATCTGTCACTAATTTTACCTCAGCCCCAGCATTTAAGGATAACAACATCATCTCCACATTTTCCAGTGCTTTGTTGTCTGTGGATTCAATACCTTTCTTTCAAATGGACAGGATTTACATGGATTTCTTTCATCTCAGTTCCTATATTCAGTGTCATAATAAACTTAAGCAAGACACAAATTGCTGTCAAGCAGAGGTTACTAGTTACTGGCCTCCCCCTACACTTCCTGCTGCTGATAAACACCCTCTGTGCCTGGCCATTCAGTTTTCAAGCCACCTCACTGGCTGCTAATCCAGCCCATAATTCAACCAGTTCTTGAAGAGTATTTTATGGGAGATATAATAATGAAATACTTGGTACCAGTTTTTGTCTGAATATAAGTGTTGCTAAAACTTTAACTACTCATTTGGCTGTACAAAAATAAGGAAATACACCATTTTGTTTATTTATTTAAAATCCATGAATACATTTTTAATTAATGGAGATCCTAAATATTTCCTCAAAAACTCTTCATGCATGCCTGTGTCAAGGGGATGATTTTCTCAACACAGAACACTCAACAGAGTTTCTTTTGGAAAATTAGACTGACAGTCAATCATTTTATTGGGTGAAACTTGTGTCTGGAGATTTGATATCAGATAAAAAGTGTTTTGTTTTTTTTTCCTGGCTTACTCTAAGCAAGTCAGATGCTTGTATAATCTCCCTCTATAGTGAAAGGAAACCATCACCTCCTTAAAGTGTTTATCGTTTACTAATACAATAACACTAATGGACTTCCACTGACAGGCTGAGAAATCAGAATTTTGGTTCTGAAAATCTAAAGATCTCAAATATTATTTTATCAGCATGAAAAAAAAATGCAAATTTAGCTGCAAATAAAACCCTGAAGTGACAATTAAAAAAATTACATTAGAAACAGAGTAAAAAAAAAATTATCATTAGATGAAATCTACCTGTCCCAACTCCTCATTGAGGTCAGAAGTATTCACCAGTGGTCCTTCACCTGTGTCTTCATCAAACATTTCCTCATCCCACGTAAGGAAATAAGAACCCAGAAATTTCTGCATTTCCACAGTGACATACATGGATACAGGAATAATGTAGTTGAAAAGAACCATGAAGGCAAGGAAGTCTGTAAAAGCTCGAAGAAACTGCCAAAGAAACAAGATGAAAATAATGATTTTTCATGTACCTTTAAAACCCAAAAGATGACTGAACAGATTTACAATTTTTATTTTTCCCTAATAACTTCCTGGTGGTAAGGAGACATCTAGAACATGCCTGGCCAGTGGGTACTCAGCATTTAGGGTCAAGAAGAGAATTTCTCCCCAGTCTGATTGGGATGATTTAGTGAAATCTTGTGCTTTTTGGAGTGCTGAGTTCAGTTCATTACTTTGGATCATCTGAGTATCTCTTCTGGACCATGTCCATGGTCCCTGGAGGCCACTGGCCACTCTGTTGGTGGTGTCTAGTGCTCATGACAGTTCCAGAGCTACACCAAAGGAAGCTTTGGAGGGGAATTTTTGCAGCAGATTCTTTTGAATACATCTGCCACAAGATTGCCAATAGCTGTGGGATTTCTTTCAGTCCTGTTATTCCTCTGAAAGAGGTCAGCTCTTTAGTAATTCACATAAATGATGGGAAAAGCCAAAACACTTTCCTGAGGTTTTTTTAATACTAAACCAGACTTCTTCTCATGAGTTAAACTCACACATACAACTTAAGTGTTAAGAATTTAATAGAGGAGCTTTCTACAAAAATCCTGTCACCACTGTTAGCACAAAAAAGCAACAATTTATGATTGGGAAGTGAGCAGACTGCAGAGATTTTCCAGTAGCATCCCTACAAATTAAACATTTAGTGCATCTTTTTGCTATTTAATTTATTTCCATACCAAATTTCTTTTCCTTTCTGGCTCTGTTTTCTGATTGTACCAAGGCTCATCACGAAATGGTTCACTCTGCCAGACGTACTTCAGGACAGTGTTTATCAGTGCTTTACTGATGAGAATACAGAGGTATACAATAAGGAATACATTCATTGATCTAAAAAGGAGGAAAAAAAAAGCAAACTAAGAAATCCATTTGCATATAAACTACAGGGATTATTAAAAATTATTGTAGTGCTTCAGCAAGTCTAGCCATGCCATGATGTTAAATAAATTTTCTATAGTGTTTTCTCAATAAAGTAAAATATTATTGAGGATCCTTTTCAATTTAGCTGCTACATTTGTTTCCAAACAATATGTGACATTACCATACCCTAATATACTACTGAAAACAACAGCATAGATGAAGTCATAAAGAATAACCAGCCTTGCACCTGCAGACCTTTTTATGGCCTTTTATATGAACTAATATAAAAACATTCCTGTAAGCACTTTTAATGGAAATATAAATCTATCAATAGCATTTTGCTACATAGCTGTAATGGTTTAACTCTAGGAGATGAAAAAAAAGAACAAAACCACTTCACATTTAAAATTATATTGTCAATAATGAGGGGCAAGGACTAAAATCCATGGGTTATATATCAATAATACAAACAGACACATCATCATTGCTCACTGCATAAGAGAAGAGCTGTCAGCTGGTCAGTACCACCTTGCTTTAATCAATTATATCTTTTTTCACAAGGTTGGACACCTTACTCAGAGCTGATGGTTTCAGGTACTAGTAGGATTAGAAAATAATTCTGTTCAAAAAAAATTAAGCAACCAATGCCAGCTCATTCCTTGAAGATAGAAGTATCTTCCTTTCCCATCCTAAATGCCTGTATGGAACTTTTAATTTCAGCTAAACCATGGAAAATCTGCCATAGGCAACCTTTGTGTTAATGCAATTGACCCAAAGTGCATCACAAAAATTTAAGTTTTTACTGAATTCAAGACTTAATTGCAATTAAAAGGAATTTAATGAAAAGACTATTGAAGCACATAACCTTGGAAAATTGTCAGTAGTGTAACCAGTGAAGGCAAAGACTTCTGAGCAGCAAAACACATGAGATCTTAAAAAGGTATTATATAAAGGTGGCTTTTCTTAAACATTTAATAATAATTCAGTATTTAAAACCTCATTTTTATGGTGTTATATGACTAATGTTATAATTATAAGCAAACAAAAAAAAGCAAATTGTAAGTCCCTCTACCTCTTTTTAATTTAAATCAATGAAAGCTACAATTGTAGAGAAAAGAAAAAAAATTCCCCTTTTATTCACCATTCAAACCTGCCTTTTTCCAGCCCCAAAATAAGTATTAGAAATTTTACTTTTCTACAGCAGATCGCTTCTGTGATTTTGACTGGTAATTTAATGCCATCTTAGTTTCCATGCCAGTGTAGATAGCAACACCTGAAATCAGACAACTTCTTTTAGTAAATATTGAACAGCACAATTACTTCAACAAAGCACAACTCACTAGATTATAGTCTATAATTTCTTTAATCCTCTGTACTCTGAAGAAGAACAAATATTTGGATGATACTCAATAACATATTGTGAAAGAAAATCCAGGTAGGACCAAACTCCAGGATGCATCCATGGATAAAAGGCAGCCAACTATTTTGCTTGCTTCAGGAAAATTGAATAATTCATAAAGAGTGTACTTTTGAGATGACCAATTTCCTGTTGATAACAGACTGAAAGACTAAACTTCAGAATATTGACCACAACAACTAAAAGCAGCTGTAAACAAGAAGATAGACCTAAAGTACTTATTGAAGCAGCATATCTGCACATTGCTAAAATAATTCAGGCTATGAATAGTGCTGGGGTAATGGCAAACTCTGTGTGTTAAGCAGACCAGGAACAACCACTTGTATTAGAAACACCTCTGCCTGACACACAAGTGAACAGAACTATTAAAACCATCCTCTGAACTTTACAGAATTACTTACTACAAAATAACTATCAGTTCATCTGTTTTAGATCTCAATTAAAAGCAAAGAGAGCAATTTTAAATCAATATATGCTTTTGTACTCTTTTTGGAGAAAAAGTTGCAAGATTTTTATGTTTTAGGCTGAGCATTTCATGGTTATCTACAATCTTCTTTCTTGGGAGTACAGAAGTTGTATGTGATAGAGATGACTTGGATCCTTGTCCCTTTTGTCACCAGCCAAGAGTGGTTTGTTACAATGGAGCTACTACTCCCAACAGGCTTTCTTGAAGGATTTCCAAAAAACATGTCTCAGTTTGCACTTCCTATTTCTGCTAAAATATTCAAAATGTTCTATGGAACCAAGACAATTCATACACACAGAATTCAATGGCTAACAAAGTCCAATTTTAATCAGGAACTGTTTTAAGTGGCTTCTTTTCTTATATAAGCCACATTAACATCTGGCTGATGTATCTCTTTTGACAAATAAGCAAAACAGATTTAAATTTTTTCAAAAGGCTCATTAACTACTTTGGGACAACATTAACTCCCAGTCCATGTTCAAAATCCATGTATTTACATAAAGAAGTTGTGTCATTGAGGCATCTTCACTAATCCTTGAAGATTAGGCTATAAAATCCCCCCTTCCCATAGTCATTGTAAATCATTGATAGCTTCTATACTGCAATTGTAGCAACAGCAAACCTTATTAAATAGTAAATAAAGTCATTCAACAGGAATAAAATGCTCAGTAGTAAGTTCAGGGTTGTAACCTTCTTTGATGATTCCTTACTGCTTCAGGGTGCATTTAAATAATCAATAGGAATATTTACCAAAAATTTTTTCTGTGTTCTTTAAAGTGGCTCCTCTAAGAAGCAGATTTTCAGATCCTAATGGCCTGCAAAAGACAGATATTACAAGATATAAACATTTAGAGAGGAAAAAGCTGACCTTAGTGGAAGCCATTCATAACAGGATATTAGCATTACACAAATGTTTTTATTTTGTGTAACAAAATCACCTGCAATATTTAGAGCATTTCAATGAAAATTTAAAAAAAGAAAAAAAAAAATCCAACTAAAATTAAGCTCATCATTTCAGAATTCAAGTCTTAAATCAATGCACCTGAAACCCACAAATGCAAGTACCTAAATAAAGCCTTGTTACCCTAATTGTAAGGTGCTTATTTTTAAAAATACATATTCAATACTTTTCTAGGCTTATATAAACTTATATGTCCTGCATGTTAGGGTTACTGATTAAAGACAATACGTTTCTCCATTTTAATTTAATCAGAAGTGGAGTACAATCTATTGTTTGATACTTACTGTATATGTTTCAAAGCATAAATACAGGTTAAAAGATTTATTTAGGAGTGGAATTAATGCAAGGATCTCCATGAAGTTTAAAACAGCATTTTTGATCATGGTAATGCAAATCACCATATGAGTGGAAAACCAAAATTACTTTGCAGCCAGCCAGCATGCAGAATTGCCAGACTATCTAAATAGCAACAAAAACCACCCCAAGAATGAAGGTCAGTATTTTTGCATGTTATTCAAAGTGATCTTGTGGTATGAAATCCCCAAATTCAAGAAACTCTAAACAAATAAAACCCTCAAGGCCATAACTCTGACATAACTCTGAAACGAGCTCCATTTATGCTCTATGAATGACTTGGATTATAAGACATTATACCCAAATATAGCAAAAATAATAGTGCAGTCCAAGGCAGACAAGTCTTATTGCCACAGGTTTTCTTCTCATGCCATACACAGATCAATATTAAGCTGTAGAGATTAAAAAGGTATCACCTGCTTCATTTTCCTTTCTTTTCCCACCCCAGCTCATTTCCAACCAACTTTATTAGTCCAGAGAAAAGTGAAAGAACCAAAAAAATATAGTTTTCATAGCAGATTGTGACAGAAAATCACATGTCTGCTGATACAATGAGGTTTGGAAGACACTTATCCAGAAAGGATTTATCCAGAAAGGATTCTATGAAGGAGTAACTCCTCCCATGCTGGGGTCTAGGGTATCACTCAATGGGGAAGCCTTTCCTCCTATGCTTTGCCCCTTTGGCAAGGATCTGAACAAAATGAGGTACAGCAAGTCTCTTCCTTGCTAGCAGACAGAAGACTGCAGGCAGAAAAGACAGGTAGACTCATGCCCCTTTCCTACTGCTTCATTTTTCTTCTCTGTTTGCTGGACAAGGAGTGTCCTGGGCTACAGATGGCTCCCTGAGGGGAGAGCACCACACTCCCTTCATGATGAAACCTATCTGCTCAGGACACAGACCCTTCTAGGTGCCAGAGCCAGGGTGACAGATTGTCACACACAAGCTGCACTCCCCTGGATGTTGCCTGCCTGAACACACACACCATTTTGGACATCTTAGACAAATGTAAAACACCCTTAGTAAAACTAAACATCATACTTGGTATGTATGGCTCTACAATTTTGAAGAAAAATGAGAGAAATACACATTAAAAGACTAAATATTTATGATACATGTGTCCTGGTTTGAATTAGAACAAGTTCTGTTCAGTGATTGGACTTTTCATCTAAGTGTCTTCTAACTAACTGCACTTCCTGAAGTTAAGAGCATATTTTTGCAGTGGGCTTCCAGCAGTGACAACAGTCAATGTTCAGAGCTGCTACCAAGGGTCAGGATGCAGAAAGGCTCTTGCTTCTACTTTCTCCTCTGCAGATTAAGGTCTCTGTTAAATCTGTACCACAGTGAGGGGTGCAGAAAGAAAAAGGCTGCACCTGCAGGGAGGACTGGACAGGACATGGGACCCTCAACTGACCAACAAGGTATTCCATCCCACAGATGTCATATTCAGCATGAAGCTGAGGGATCACAAGGGTCAGGCTCTCTTCTTCAGTGGCTGGCATCCAAGAAGGAATCTGTCTGTTCTGCCTTTGATCCGTGTGTTCCTGAATTCATTTCCCATCTGCCACTGAGTTCAGTCTGGGACTTCTCCAGTGCTTGCCCCCAGCATCAGTGGTGATGGTGATGTAATTAGCATCAGGGGGTTGGGGCAGATACTGATTTTCTAGACATTTTTAATATATTCCATTTTATTGTTATTATTTTTATTAAAGCTGTTTCAGTTTCCTTTTCCAATCCACAACTTATTTCCTTATTTCCTTTCTTCTCTTTGGGAAGGGAGAGGGGATAATAGAGACAGTCTGTCATTTGTCTTGTGATTGGCCCAGCCCTAACCCTTGACAAACACCAGATCAATAAGACAAGACAGGACAATATTGGTGAACAGAAGGTAACTCTCATTGATACTTATGCATCCTGAGAATGTTTAAAGGTGTAGAAACTCTGGACTTTCTTTACCTTGCAGTAGGCTCATTCCTGTCATGGTAAACATTTATTCGACCAACAAATCTGCAAGGGAAGCATACAAGTAGTTTAACAGCACTGCTGGTTGTGTATTCTTACAGATATATGTCCCAATATTTCAGGGGTTTTGATGTGTATTGCAAGAACATATCATTCTCTCTTTACAGATGCATGTACCACATATATATTTAAACCCAAAGCAAATGACTCTCACTTTTTAAAACACATGTGATAATAGATTATTTGAGAAATATTTTCTAGGAAGTATTTATTACAGTGAGTAGTTTCTAGTTGAACATGCTCTGATTATCCAGAAACAAGAGCACAGAGATACATATGCACACATTTAAACCATGTAAATACAAAAATAAAGTAAGTCAATGTAAATTTTGTATATAAAAAGACAGATTATAAAATTAGGAATAAATCCTCTAAGGAGGCCCATTAGGAAGAAGTAACAAGAATTATTTTTCCCTAGACTATCTGGGGTAAGCCATTGTAATCACTGTCCTTTACAAAATCTAAAACCTACAGCTGAGTTCAAAACAAAGGAAAAGCAAATGGTATGTGGCTTTTTAGTTTTTCAATATTAAGAAAGAAACCTCAAAAGAGGCTTCTAAAGATTTATCATTCATTTTAGTGAAATTTTTGTACAGTACTTTTGTAAAATATTATTACAAGATTTTAAACATCATGAAAAAAATGTAGAGGTTTTTCCTCATGCTTAGTTTTTAAATGTCTTGCTAGTCATGATGGCTTCATGCTATCATTAACTAATATCTCAAAGCATGTTGGGTGAGGTTCATTGTTAATGACAGCAGATGTAAATCCATATTTCAAAGTCTTGACAATTTCACATTTTTTTTGGCTGACTTCTTGTCAGATCTGATTAGACTGGCATTGTTTTTATCTTCTAATGCAGCTGATTAAGAGCTCATACTAGGAGTGGAAGTGTTTGCCATCTTCTTGTTCACTTCTGCTTGCATTTAGTATGATGTTCAATCTGCAGTTTCTTTGCAGGCATCTTTTTAGGCCACTTGACCATCTTGTGAGGCTTATTTTAGTTAGAACTAGACATTATAATCCATAAATCTATTTAACCAGGCACACACAAAGTGCAATACTTCAGGACATGTGGAAAGCAAAGGAACAAGTGAGGGTGCCACAGGCAACCTCTACATGTTGTAGAAGACCCTCTGTTTCCCCAGGGACTCCTCATGAACTGTATGCAGTATGGACTGTGACATACACACTGAATAAGGGTGCCAGTGATAATATTAAATAGTAGTAAAGTTTAATTTTAATTATTTTTTTAGTTTAAAAAACTAGAAATTCTATATTTTTTTTGTTTAAGACTAAGCTGACTTCAAGCTCACCCTAGGGTCCACTCTCACCAGGTAGGTGTAGCCAGTATCTTTTCATTATGATATTCTTATATTTTATTGTTGGGGTGCCCTAAATGAAACAGGTAAGGATTATTTTCTTACTTGTAAAGGTCAGGTTGAGGTTGTTCACATTCAATGGTGGCATGTAGTGCATCGATTTCCTGCTCACTGTGAAAGGCCTTTGTATCCTGGACAGCATAGTAAGTCTGGAAGGAACAAGAATGCATAATAAAAATAAGTAAAGACAGATAGAAAAGACATTATCTTCACATATGTTTCAGTTCAGCACAAAATAGATGTACTAGCTTTTATGTAAGGGCTCAGAGTTAAATAAGATGCAGCTTTAAGTGCTCCTAATTGGGCATCTTCTTCCATTATATGCAAGTACCTTCCAGTGTACTCACAAATCAGGTCAACGTGAGAGCATTTAAATAGAAAAAAAAGTTTGTGCCTTTTCTCTATAATTTGTAAGCCTATACTGCCCACAGACAACTACTTTTTAAATCTTTCTGTAAATTAACAATACTTTAAAGAAATGCAGTTACCTGATAGAAATGTACGTGTACAATTCAGGGTATAAGCACAAAGTCATGTTGTGATCTATGTAAAAAATTAAATGCAAACTTTGCCTTAAAAAGAAAATACAGAACATTTTCTTACTTTGTGACTGGATTCACCATCCAGACTAGCTGTGGTTACAAAACATGTTCCATCTCCTCTACTGCTTGAGAGAAATATTAAGTCACATGGGAATGTTTCATCTTCTTTTACCATTACAATATCACCAACCTAGGGAAAAAAAAAACCACAACAAAATAAAATCCACTTATCACTGATGTAGCAGCACAAGATAACCATCCTGCAAGTAGTGTTTTATTAAGTTTTGAAACATTATTTGAGAAACTGAAGATACTATCCTTGTTTTAAGACTCAAAACATTGCTTCAAACCCAGCTGGAGATGTGAGCTACTCTCGTTGGCTCTTGAGGATAAATATCTAGCTCTCAATATAATTAAAGGTAGCTAAGAATTCCAAGTCTGCCAATAAAAAAAGGACACATTGCCAACAGAATTTGTGACCACAAGTCCATTCTATTTCTATCTATGTTTAAAGGAGAGCAAACTAATTTTCATTCATGTAAACACAGGTAACACCTTACAGCACATTAAAGAGTCACAGAGCACTCAGCTCTAAATTCAAAGTATTCCTGCAAACCATTAACTTGAAAAAAAACCAGCCTTTGATACATTTTTAGGCCTCACTTTTCACAAAGGAACATTAAAAAAAAAAGCAAATGGCAAAGACATATGACATGTTTTAAGAATATCAAAGTTTCAATAAAAATCCCATCAAAATAAGTAGGTTATGGGTTTTTTCCCCCCACATAGCTCAACATCTTTTGCAATATAATTTTGTGTCATAATTGACTATCATATGGTTCAGCTTAACTACTGATCTTGTCATATACATATAAAGCTAAATTCCAATGTCCTCACCAGCTGGCAGGAGTCAGTGAGTTCTAGTTAAGCAAAATAGTCTGCAAACAATCAGCAGTTATAACTTCTAAAAATAAAGCAGTGATAACTTAGAAAAGATTTACTAAAATGTATTGAAGCACTAAGGTTAATGATAATAAATGAGATTGAACTTATCATAGATATGAAAAAGTGGGGTTTTTTTTAACCAATAGCAATGAAAAACTGTAGACTGTACCTATGACACAGGAGAATGAGAATTGCTAAGCACACCTGCAACTATGAGGCATGAAAATGAACAGAATAATAAGAATTATTAATCTAATTATTGAATTAATAATTTTTATTATTCAATAAGAATTTTTCCATCTTTTGTGCAAACTATGGCATCTTTTTGAAAATTGTGTCTTCTAGTGCAGCAGTAGCTGTGTACAATATACTCATTTTCAGTCTCTAACCAAAAGTTAGAGACACTTAGAACAACATAATAAAAACTGGCTACTCCATTTCTAAGGAAAAACATCTGCACTTTTAAACAATAATGAAGTTTTTGGGCTGTTCAAACTTAGGAAGGAATTCATTTCCTCATGAATTTCCTTATTCTTCCAAGATATGTCTTCAAGAGAACTTGTCTTTTTGCCATGAAATCATTAATTATGAAAGATGGTGACGTGATAAATTATAATAATGCCTTCAAAGTGAGAACTTTACTAAAACCAGACAAAACACTGTTAGGGAATTACCTTGAATGAACTCTCACTTGACAGAGAAGCCACCTATTCCTGAAACAAGCTAAGAAACCAGATAACTGCTTTGATTTTACCAGCCCTCTTTAGCTGATAATTAAATTACTCTTGTTTTCAGTGGTATCTCAAACACAGCAAGACCACTGCAAGTTTAATCACCTCTATAGATGCCATAAAAGGAAAAACCAGAGTTGTTCAGAACACTGAATCTGGCCAGACAGAAGGTCAGGATGCCAGTTTAACAAACTCACTCCCCCTGACAGTAAAGTGTCACTTTGACAACAAGCATGAGAAAAAACATCCACTGTGTCCAGAGGTTAAGTTGCCACTGAAAAAATTTACCCATCAGAAAGTGAGTTTTTAGGTCCAACACAAAGACAAAAGTCCTCTTTCTTCTGATTTTCACAGATCCTTATGTGGCATGATCTTTATTATTAATTAATCTAGCAAGATTCTCTCTATAAGTCATGGCATACAAGTCACCCTGCAAGCCAGAGGCAATCTATAATACAACAGCCTATTAAAACATAAGTTAATAATCTAAACAATCTGCAAAAGAGAAAAGGCAGGAATAAGAAAACAAAACCAAAGCAAACAAAAAAATCCCAAACAAACCCCCAACCACTTAAATTATTAAATTATTGAGCTATTAAACAGTCATCATATAGTAGGGCTTTAGGTGGCCCTACTTGAGCAGGGGGGTTGGACCAGATGATCTTCCAAAAGATGCCTGCCAAGCTCAACCAGCTTGAAAAAAAGACTGTGAAAACCACATCTTATCTTTTAGCAATTCTCTTTTCCCTTTCTTGAAACAAATATCCACAGGCCATAGGTGCAGAAGGGTCCACCTTTATATAATCTAGTCTCTTCTTGTGTAATACAGGTCAGAGAACTTTACCCATTTACCCATACACACAGATACACCTTTTCATGCAAATATTTCCTATGCCTGCCTCTCCTATAAATTAACTATTCAAAACACAATCTCTGAAAGGCAAAGAATAGGGGAGAAATGGAGATGTGAGCACTAGAATAATTAATGGAATACAAATTCCAGTTACATAGTGCTTTATTATTTTTTATTTGGTGTATTTAACTATTCAGAGTTGCACACATGGAATACTCAACGTGTGGTATCTTATTATTTTTAATACCAGGAAGCCCTAGGCAGAAGTTATCACACTCAAAGGGAAGGTCACAGCAAAAAGGCTGTGAACACTGTAGAGAGATTTATGCCCAAACAAGGCAGAGGGCAGAGCAGAAAAAGATACCTTTACCAAAGATATTAGAAAGAAGGACATTCCAAACACATATCAGCTCTGCTGAGTTCTAAAGGCAATAACGATGGCAAGTTAATCTGCTTCCCCTCCACCCAAGAAAAAGCAGCAGCAGAAATTATCTTCTGAAAATAACCTTCAAAATAACCACAAAGGGAATGTAGGAGCATTCAGAAGGCCAATGAAGAGGCTGTGATTTGATGGGTAATGAAGAAAGTATTCTGAAAGTGGTTTATATATGTGTGTGTGTATATATATGTTGTGTTTATATATAGGACTAATTGCTTGTGTTGACTATCAGAATCAGGCTTAAATAAATGATGAATATAACCACAGAGGACCAAAAATGGAGAAAAAGAGACAAATAATGGGTGAAATTCCAAGTTGAAAAATGGAAAACAAAAGGAACAGCCATGAGAGGATTTAACAAAGCAACAATAAAAAAGACACATGCTTAGCTTATAAAAATACTTCATTCATAGGCATTACATTATTAATTAGCATGCTGTAGGTCTAATCTACATTAAATGTAATAAATGTTACACTGGCACACTACATTTCTACATCATTTATTTTACAAGAAGTGTGAAGTAAAGCCTGACTCCCAAAAGCTGTGAAGTCTGAGTTACTTACTCTGAGTTTTCGGCTTTGCTTCCTGACGAGCTTGCCGTGCTGGATGAAGTGCACAGGGCACTGGTTCATGGCATTGTCAGCTTTGTGGCGAAGCCAATCTTCATAGCCCTAGGGAACAGGGACATGCAATGAGGCAGGGATGCACATTTGGCTGTAGAGCCAGAACATCTCTAGCTTGCAACAGAAATGAAGGACTGATCCTTGATCATGATCAAGAATAAAAAGGAAAATATTCTCGCTGGAACACAAATTATGATCCATGTCAGTAATACATCATGTTGGACATATATAAAAAAGAGCATTCACAATTACAATTAATCAACAAAATCCTATATTTTAATGCAGACATTTTGATGAATAGGGATGTTTACAATGTGTGAGAACAATTTCTGGTGTTTAAGTGACCATCTCTTGCTCACACACTGACTCTCAAGTGCAAAGTAGTTATAAAAGCAGTTGCTGAGAAGGTAAGTGTGTAGAAAATGTATTTTGGAAGACTGGGACTCTATACTGAAAGATAATAAAGTGATGACACGACTGAAGCTTATCGTATTTCCCAATGGTCATTCAAAGATGTCAAACTTTTGAACCCCATACATGATTTATATAGTCCTCAAGAATTTTGTTTCAAGAGACTTTGCTGAGTAACCTACTCTGATTGCTCAGTTCTCCTATGCATTTGTATTTTATACAGAGTAGAGGACAGGGAATCTGCAGCTTCCCATTCAAAAACTCCTACCATTGGATAAAAATTGGGACTGACAAAGATACAAGTGGTTAAGAGATGGAAAATACCACTTGTATTCCACAACATTTTTACATGTAACTCTTGAATAGATCTGAAAAAGTGTAGAACAGAAGTACCACCACCTTGGATGCTCTCAGAGATAACCTGGGAACTCACAAAGTCTTTATAACTTCACTGTAATAAACTTCCTAGGGGCTTGTACAGCTCTTCAAGCAGGTCCCAAACCCTACACCAGTTGCAGAGACTCAAAGAGATAGAACTGCAGTACTGGGCACAGCATGTCATAGCCCAGGCTTTGGCAGGTCACTACTAAACTACAGTAAGACTCCAAGTACAACATTTTCAGTCTTCATAGAGTGAGAAAGCCACACCTAAAATACTAACTACTGCACGTGTCAACTTTTGCTCATCATCAAGAGCTGAATCCTGCTACAAAATACACTCAATCATGTGTGGCTAGGACTGCAGAGAAACAGCAACACTGCTCCTCAGCATTCCTTTGAAAGCCAGTGAAGGAGAAGTCTGGATTTAGCATCCAGACTGTGAAGGGAATCAGTTACCCTGTCCAGGGACCATCAAAGTTACCCTCTGCTCTGGGGCTGCCTGGGATGAAATCATCTTTCTCCACAGCAGCCCACGTGGTGCTGTGTTTTGTACTTGAGGCTAAATCAAACAGTGCTGGTTACAGCCCAGTGTTTTGGCTGGTGCTTGCACAGCACCAAGGCTCTCTCTGCAACCCTCTCTCCTACACCAAAATAAAGGGCAAGTAGGCTGGGAGGGGACACTGCCTGGCCAGGAGACCCAAACTGACCAAGGGGATATTCCACACTATATGTTGTTGTGCTCAGCAAGAAAAGCTGAGGGGAAAGCAGGCTGAAGAAGGCTGTTTGTGCTGATGGGCCCTCCTAAGGCAGCGTTACCTGTGCTGAGGTCCTGCTTTCCAGGCAGTGGCTGGACTTCTGCCTGATGATGGGCAGTAGTGAATGAATTCTGTATTTTGCTTGGCTTGTGTGGTAGCTGCTGCTTCCTCTATCAAAGTGCCACTAATATGACACATGAGTCTTGCCACCTTCACCTCAGATAAGGGAGTGAGAGTTTGGGTGGGTGTTTGGCTGCTGACCAGCATCAACCCACCACACTCATTTTTTTTTAGCCACTGTTCAAATCACCACAGTCCACCACAGGTACATAAGAAATACAGATAGGCCCCTCTAAGTTTTGAGCTAAAATGAGGAGCACTCTGACCCAGAAACTTTCTTGATGTTCAACCAACTCAAGGGATTTTTTTTCCCCCAAAGACAGAACATTTTTTTGAAGCATAACATAAGAGATCTTTCTTATGCCAGTGAAGTGCTAATTCCTTCAAGTGGCCCAGCAAAAGATGCTGTATGTTGAGCTGCTTTTCCTTTCACATTCCCATCCCCTTCACTGAAATGAAGGAAAGAAACAGCTGATATCTGGACCCAGAGACACAGTGAAGCCTGAACCATGACAGGGAACTCACTGTGCCACTGAGCTCTACATTGATGGTTATCCTACAGGAGCAATTATCATTAAATTGGCTTGGAAGGAAAAAGCCAAACACATAACAGAGCCCCTGTAAAGACTATTATTTCTGACTATTACTTTAGGAGTCCAGATTTTTAGGAAGTACTCTGTGGCTATGCTGAGATGGTGCAGTAAATGCAGAAGAGTGTTGTAAGCACTGAATGCAAAGTACTGCTTATAAACTCACTTGCTAGCTCAAACCTAGTAACATGTTTGATGAATTAACTTTGAACTAGCAAGGTTTATGCCAGATCAGATATCCTCTGCCCTCCTGCAGCTGGCCTGAGAGTCACAAAGCCAAGAAATACAGCTCTGGCTAAACCAACAGAAAGGCAAGCATGAGGTCATTCCCAATTGAGACCAAATCTGTAATATCTGAGCCTCTGATAACAAGCAGATCTGATGAAAATATCCCCATATGAATGAAAACATTCTGTATTCATCTGAGATTCCACTGAGATCTCATCTACACTGAAGGGCTCCTGCCAAGTGGAGCACTGCAGTGTTCAGGTAGCAGGTGAAAAACCCTCTTAATCTTGTTTTGTAGACAGCTATTGAGAAACTATATAACATATGTCAAGCAGTGCTGAGCTAGCACAAGAATGTAAATGATTCCTTAGAACACAAGGACATCAAAATCCTAAAATAAGTCAGAAGCTTGTGTTGAATTAGTGAGCCATCATCATGCAGCAACCAATTCCACATAAACTACAGGAACAAAAATGGAATTACTCTGTCAAAAGCCACTCCAATCCTTCTTTAGGCATTGCTCTAAGAGTCTAACACAAAAAGGCAGGGGAAACTTATTAATTTTGCATCTCAGTTTTATTCATTAAACAATGTTATTCATTTAGTCTTATTTTTTCTCACTAAATTACCTGTTTGATGGCTGTTACGGTGATGACAAATAAAAGTGGAAGTCCACTTGTGACTGGACTAGTAGGGGTATCAATAATTAACTGCAACAAAAGGAACAAACATTTCCTGGTTATATTTTTATGAATGCAAGCAGGTTTTTAAGCAAGATGCTTCAAGTAATCATTTTGCCAATATGTTATAAGAAACTTTAATTAAAAAGAACAGTAATGAAATAGTACTTTAAGAACATACAGCATACCAACAAAATGTGTAAAAGAACTTTATGCTATAATAAGATATAATACTATATTTAGGTCACGTTCACATTCAGATGTTAATCCCTAGTAAAAATATTTGCTTGCAAGGGTTTAAGCAAGTACCAGACTGGAAAGCTGCAGCTTTGGAGAAATAATTACTGAGCAGCATTAGTAATTAGCATGGGGCTGTTTTCACATGTTATATAATACAGCTGTTCTCAGGCATGCAAGGAATAAATCCTGAAATACTGAGCTGTGGCTTCTGCAGTTATAAGCAGAAGAGGGAGAGTTCAGAAAGGGAGTTCACATCATAAGAAACCCTAAATTGTCCTGGGAATCTGTAGAGTTCTTCTTTAGACACAACCTGGTGTGAAAAGTAACACAGCTTTTCACTTCACATAGTAAGATTTTAATTGTTTAACACATTTAAGTAATTGTGAAAGCTTCTATGTGTTTTTATTCTGCAAACAGCAAATTAGTTATCTGAGACAATAATTACAAACCCAAATATTTAAGGAGCACCCTAAGCAAGCACTGTATAAATATCTATATTTTGGCTTCTTTACATTTTAATGTAAATGCAGTTAGAAAATATCTGCCAAGGCATCATTCTGTTAACTAACAAAAGCTTCTCATCCACATGATTTATAACAATGGCTTTCCTGAACTGGATGTTTGGTTTTTTACAAAATAAAAATTACAAAATACACTCATTCTTTTCAACTTTATCAAGAGCTATCTTGCCATCAAACTACTGATGGTGTCTCTTTAGCTTAGATTCACAATGTGGAAGTTAAATAAAACACCTTTTGTCACATCAGCAGTGTAAAAGCTTGTCAAGGCTCGATGACCATTTACTCCCTCAGACATTGAAAATAGTACTTCCTTTAAAACCTTTGTAAAGTCCAGAAATTTACTGCAAAATGGGGATAGCTTACCTGAACAAGGAAAATGATGAGAAAATAGAAGTTAGCTATTCTTCTGAACTGCTCAAACAAATTTTTCGGTACAAAGTTCCAAAATGTGTACTGGAAACAAACCCACAGAATATAAGTGTTTGTGACAGAAATATTACTGTATCATATGTTCTAATAATCAAAATAATTCATAATTCACAATTCAGGATTGAATCAAAAAAGAAGCAAGAGCATTTTTGTTACTTTGGTTAATAATTTGCTGAAAGGGGATCTTACATTTGCAGTCATCTCTTCTTGGAATCATCAATATTCTGACCTGTGATAACCTTGGTACTAAGGAATGAAATAATTTTGAGTAGCAATAACTCTCATTCAGAGATTTAGTTAAGAACAGTTTATTTAAAACCATTAATGGATTTTAAAAACAGGCTGGTCACTTCAAACAGCATTTTTAAATCACTTGCATTTTGAATGCATGGCTTGAGGAGGGATGTGGCGCTTGAGTTAACACTGCAGTCATAGCCAGTTGACCAAATAGAAGTTGTCAGCCCTTTTCCACTCCTTGGCCTGGACAAAAACACGCTCCTCAAATTATAGTGGTGAGTAAATGGCTGCATATTTCTCTACTGATCTTAAAAATGATCCTAAGTTTAATGAAATTACATAAGAAACGGAATGTAAAAGTGCGACCAGAAAATGCAAAAACTTCAATGGAAAATAAGTCCTATAAAAGTGAGAAAAGACCCAGTCTAGCCCCCTCCCCTGCCCTGCAGCAGGTTAAAACATGCTCTTTTAAAACAGCTTGCTCTCTAGCTCAAAAAAAAAGTACAAGGATTGCTTATTGAAACTCATGTAAAACTATCAGCTAAGACTGTGTGAAAAATTGCTCGAGAAAACTAACACAGTATCAACTTATTATCCAAATTATCATTTAACATACTAAAACAAAATAACAAGCCCAACGTAACTTTTATTTCAAAGGAGATGAGCTAAGAAGCTTCTCCTAATTAACTCTGCTCCACACATGCCTTGTCTCTTCCTGGCAGATTGCACTGATACTTGCTGACACACAGATGATGCCATGAGTTATGTCTTTTGAATTTGGCCCCAAGTGTGAAGACAGCAAAATGCCTCTATTACATCTGCAGACAAAAATGATCCCAAATAAACATGTCTCTGTTGTACCTGAATTCCCTTTATGCAGAGCAGCCTCTGAACTTGCCAGGGATTAAAGCCTGTACATGAGGAGGGTGGAGGAATGAAAAGTTTTTTCTATCATGTTCCCAAAATCAGTTTCTATTCTAAATATGCCCTAAATAAACACTCATCCTGCTTAAGAGTCACCTCAATATTAAGTCACAGTGAGCAAACCAGAGCTCAGGCAGGCATACGTGCAGCAGCTGGAAAATGAAGTGCTCTCATCTTGCCATCAGAATGCTTTTCACCCGACTGGAATGCTGCTTGCACTGCCCACTGCCCAGCTACTCACCCTGCAATTTCACAACACAACTGGTTAGACTTGCACAACAGCCCCAATCATTCAAAGCTGCTGTTGTGATACAGATTCTGTTATGACAATACTTCTACAGTCCATCATTAGCTTTGATTATCACACAAATTATCTGTGTTTTCGAATCTTATGCGTTTTTTTTAAATAAGTCTCTGCCTGCTGAAGGAAAAATGAATAAAGGTTTCAGTGATAAATCTTTTTACATCTTTCTGTTTAGCTCTTTTGACAGAGCAAGTGTTTTTTTTTTCCACAGTAAAGGGTTCTTTGACTGTTAAAGGTGACTTATACAAGCTCCTCAAATGACCATTCATAAAATAAACCCATAATCTCTTTAGCAATAACTTCCTATTTAAATCTCCTAGAGGGTTATTTGATTAAATATGTGGCACCAGCACACTGCTGTCAGATTAGGTATTAAAAACACTTGATTGAGGAAGTCAAGTAAATTAGTTAAAACAACAATGTATACAAAGGCTGAATGTTCATCTTCACCCTCAGTGTCTCATCCTCCTCATCTGCCCACCCCAGTTCAGTGCTTTCATTATCAAGCAGTGATGCTTCCTGTGGCTCCACCTTTTGTCAGCAGCTCTACCACCTGAATAAAGGTGAATAACCAGGGAGCAGATCATTTTTAATGTCTGAGAGATGTTACTTAAAATAGATGCTACTTTAATACACAGAACCTCTTAAAACTTTATTTCAATCAACCTGACTGACTTCTAGCATCTTATTACACTCCGTTTCAGACAGAAAATACATCTTTATTCTGCCTATTCTTCTTCAAAGAAGAAGCAACAATTTTTGAAGGAATTTAGGCAAGACAGAACAACCACTAAGATATCTGGACAGACCTCCCCCTCTCCCAGCCATCAGTAGCTCAGAGCAGTAGCTACAAACTGATGGCTCATGTTTAACCATCATCATCCCTCCCAGGAGCAACAACAGAGTGGCTGCCACTCAGAACAAGATATATCTCATGACTGCATTCACAGCAGTTTCTCTACTCTAGTTAGGCAGGAACAAAATAAAAATCTTTGAAGAAAAGACATTAAAAATGAAGACATTAAATGCAGGAGATGGCTGTGCCCAGACAGGGAATTAACACCATCTCTCTTCTTCGTAAACCCTGAAAAGGAGTTTATGTATATTTAACTACCTTTTTTCTCTATAAATCACCTGAAGGGAAGAAGAGCATCCAAATAGTTATGCACTTGAAGCTTTTAAGCTGGGGAAGGCTTAACCCATCTTTTTCCAATTGCAGTAAAAGATTTCAAAGGCCAGAGTACACACGTGCCTGTTGCATACAGAGTTAATATGTCAAGCAGCACATAGCAGAGTTACAAATGCATCCAAGAGATGAACATATTGTGTGAACAGATGCATTTGAAGCACTGTAGAAAAAAAAAATAAATCTAAAATCAGTCTGTCTGCATTTGAAGCACTGTAGAAAAAAAAAAATCTAAAATCAGTCTGTCCGGAGTCCAAACAGCAGAATTCAAGTAGATTTTGTTCCCATTTATAAACACAGTAGCACCTGCAGTGCTGGTGTGTTTCTGTAATCATGTGCTTGGGCTACTTAGGCACATCTCTGCAGTATTCCCACTCATGTCCCTCATCCATCTCACCAAATTCTTGCATCCTCTTTGCTATGTCATGTTGTTGCTTCCAGCTCCAACACTTTGTTGTTCGAGCTAGTCCCACGAACCCAAAAAATTCAAAACAAGGTCTTCTTAGTGGTTTCATTTTTTTAACCACTGTATTTTGACCTTTTCAGTTGATATCTGTCGGCCAGAATTTTGACTCACAATTCAAGCTTCTCTTTCCATCCTAAGGGGCAGATATGTCCTTAAGTAAAAAGAATTTCTCAAGTAATCACTTGACATCAGAAGCTAGGGCTGTAAGAAAAAAACACTCCTATTGCACTGCTGAGTTCTGTCAACACCTCAGGTTGTTCCAGCTTATTTAAGCACTTACCATCTCTCTTCTAACCTGCTCTGATTTCACTCCTTTCCCTGAACATTTTTGACTCTTTCCTGTAAATGCTTAAAACTCTTCTGGCAAAAATATCAACTATGTTGCTTGAGTCCTGGTTTGTAGACACCTTGCTAGGCTGATTCTCATCCCTTTGCAAAATACAATCCCTCTGGAGGATAATAAATTCAGAGAACAACACATAAAAGCTAAAAAATAACCTTGCAGTCACTAAGTTTTTTTAATGCTTTTCTTTTAACAAGATACATACACAAAACTTGAGCATGTCCCTAGTGACTTCAGTGTTTTTAATAGACAGATTTTTGTAGTACCTATCAATTACCAAGAGAAAACATATTCTTAAAGCTGCCAGCTTAACAACTGGACTGTAGCTGTGAGTGTACAGGTTTATATGTAGTCATAATATGCTAATATTATTAATATGCTATTAAAACAACCTAGGTATGACATATTACATGCATAGAGTTATCCTCCTTCAACAGAATAGCTGAGAATGGTCTAATCAAAAGTTTGACAGTTTCTTTAAAATTGTTATTTATTGAAATATTACTTTTTTTTAACAGGTTTATATGTAGTCATAATATGCTAATATTATTAATATGCTATTAAAACAACCTAGGTATTACATATTACATGCATAGAGTTATCCTCCTTCAACAGAATAGCTGAGAATGGTCTAATCAAAGGTTTGACAGTTTCTTTAAAATTATTTATTGAAATATTACTTTTTTTAAAGTTTGTCTAACTATTAGAGAACTGGCAGAGAAATCTACAGCAAAGGGTGTGAAAAAAGGAAATCAATAATTGGCTGAAACCCTAAGAACTAAGCCAGGGGTATGGCTCATCTATCTCATGTGACTTGCTCATAACCACATAGGAAGTTTGTAGCAGAACTAATTTATGTTCTTTGATGTATTAAATCAGTTTCAACTTTAACTTCAAGCAAAAAACCTTCAGATGTCTATGCTTACCTATAATTCAAAATTGGAATAGTAATAATTAAATTCTTTATTCATTATTCTTTATGCACTTTACAATGTTTAGAACAATTGTATGTTTCTATATTCAAGTTTAACTACATTTTATTAAAAGTATTAACATGCATGCAGGGATTTTGCATGTGACTAAGAGTGACCTGTAAAGTCCCAGAGTGCAGAAGTGAAACTTATTTGGGGAAATGAGTACAAACAGTGCCTAGGTATTTAAATGAACAAGAATACTTATTTTGGTTCCTTAAAAAGAGCTGCTGGTAAACCAGGATTTTACTACAAAAGAAAACAGCTTATCTTTAGTAGTCCTTGTTCAGCAGCTCTCAAAATTATCAAACAGGGGCTATACCTCCAGGAATGACTCTGGGAAAGGTATCTCCCAGCATCTGGAAGATTATCCAATTACAAATTGAAAAACAACCAACCAAAAAAAACCCCAAACACTTGCAGCAAGGATGACTGACTAAAGACAGAAGTCACAGAAAGCATTAGGAAAAAAGAAGAAAGCCTGAGAGTGAGCAGGCTTCGTTTTCTCCTGTGTCTTGTGAGAATTACACCTGCCCTCCCTGGTGGCAGGTTTGGACCTGCTTGCTTTCCCTTTTGTCCACTTCTCTCCCTCTACACGTAGCCCCTCCACTGACTTAACCTCAAGGCTCTGCTGGGGGCAGTGCCAGCAGAGGCCAGGAGATGGCTGTTAATCCTGGGCAGAGGATGCTGGATGGCATCTCCTGGGAACACAAGTGAGCCTGAAGAGAGCCTTTACTCTGGAAATCCCACCCCAAGCAGGATCATCAAGAGCTAACAGCTCTCCCCTGCTCTCTCGAGGCACTGGCAGTTGTCCACAGAAGGAAATTGTATTATTGTGCCTGATAACTGCCTGCTCCTGCAGTCCCCTCCCATCATAGGTACTGCTGGCCCTGAGCTGGCACCAGACAGAGGCTGACTGCTGATTGAGCCCATTTACTCCTCTTCCTGCCAGCAGCTCCTGCCCCTTGGGCAGGGCTGGTCAAACTTGGCTATTTAACACTTGCAGCATTAGGCCTGACCTTGTGATTCAGCCAGCAAGGCTGGCACAAGTTGGGAGCTCCATGTTACAGCTGCTTTTAGAGCAGATCAGTGAGCCCACGTTGGAAGGCACACACAACCCTGCCTGCACTGGTACCTGCCCCACAGCCATTTGTGTCTATCTGTCCCCTCTGCCCCCACATGCCATGTACACAAATATTTATCAGCTCACAAACCTACGACCATGCTAGTTCCTACTGTGGGCTTTGGATGCTTTTTTGACTTTCAAATGCTGTTGTCTTAGGGCTGTGTTTGAACTCTTCATCTTGCATCTGCCACATCATGGCCCTTGAGAGGCCAGACAAATCCTTTCAGTTATGAAGCTTGGAGAGCTGTGGGACAGCCTAAATCTCTTCTGGATTCCAAGTAGCTCATCTTGGTGAAGGCATTTTAATACTTCCTTAAGCTTCAATATTAACATCTCTCCTAAATGTGCCAACAAAGTGAGAAATCAGAGGCCCCTTCCCAGTTTTTGTGGTTTTATGACACCAAGAGCTGGTGCTGCAGGGCAGAGGTATAGCACAGGGCATAAATGTCTGTTGGAAGAACAGAACATTGCAACAAAATCCACTGAAATGTCAGAACTGCTTAAGTTTATTTAATTATCAGTCACTGCAATTGAGATGACTCACAATTAATCAGATTAGCACTGAAGGTAGCTAAGGTTTCCCCTGCAATTTGTAGGATTCTCAACAGGCAGCATTGTTTTAGGCTATTCTCATACAAATCAATGATTGAATCAGTATTTGATGAGAAGTCCCAAGGAAACGTGCAGACAACAGAAGATAATATTTGGAAAACAGAATCAGGAACACTTCTGGTCTATGAATAGAATTGTGCAGCATTTCAAAGCAGGAGCTAAGGGTACTCTTTTCCCATATAAATTCACCTTATTGCTTCTTTATAGGAAGCACAGGAAATAAAGCCACAGTAAAGTCAGCATTTCATCATTTCATTAGTTAATTTGAATGAAATCTCTGCACTTTAGGGCAAATTCTTTATGTAAGAGTTCTGCATCCACTGTAGATTCAATCTTGCACTTCACTTGATTCATATCCTGTTATTCTTCAAATCATCTTCTGGGAGCTTAGGTCCCACTGCTCCCAGTGATAGTGTGACCCAGGCACAAGTGTTTCCTGTAGCTGTAAGAATTTCTCTTTATGAAACTCTGAGAGTAGAAGTTTGCAGCTAGACAGGCTCATCAAGGTAAAAAAATATGTATTGATTACCCACAGACTGAAAATAAGAATGAAAGACTGAGTCTCTCTAACTCAGCCTTCTCTGTGGGTGGTATAGAAAAACCAGTGAGTGCTCCTGCAGAACATCCCTGGGGTCTGTAAGCTTCTCAGCTGTCTCTGTCCCACCAGGAAGTCTCTGATCTCACACTCAGACTATTCCTGTCCTGGCATCTCTCACATTTTTGGTCCTTTGTGGTTCATTCTTTAGGTTTTCTGTTAAAAGCAGGAAGCAGCTGTAATGAAGCATGTTCTCACAAAACTCCAGACTGCTGCCTCAAAAAAAGATTTTATTTTCTTTATGAATTTCCTCTCTATCCAAGAGAAAAATATAGAGATTAAACTAGTCTTCAGTTCATTGATTCTGCTAGAACAGGAGATGCAAATCCCTACTTAGTCTACAAATGGATGAGCTCCTTGAAGCACAGCAGTTCTATAAAGTTATCAGAGTAATGTCAGGAAAAGGAATCTGAATGTTAGAAATTATTAACAAATTAACACAAAACTAAGCCAATCATTATGCCACTGTATAAATCCATAGTTTGCCTGTATCTTAAATGCTTTGTGGATTTCTTCATCTTAAAAACCCTACTTCTAGCTTGGGAAAAGGTAGAGGCCAAATCTGAGCAAAGGTATGAACTAGCTTCCATAAGCAATTACTGAACAGACCATGGTTGTTCAGCCTGGAAAGGAATATGGTGGAGGATAATTAACAAAACAAAGATAAACAGGGTGTAACAGTTGTTCTCAGATGCAAGGACCTCAAACCTGAATTGAAATTAGCAGGTAGGGCTTTCAATACAAGGGTTCATAGTCTCTTCTGGCAAAGATTTCTACAGTTTAATGGTTTCTTAACTACGTATTGCTAAAATTTACATGGGCTCAATAAGTATTGAGGAAATTCAGAGGAGAAACCCACTGAAGGCTTGTTCAATACAGAATCATAACTTTTGGCTCAAACACATTCATGTACTACCCAGGGACAGACACTCTGCTCAGCACACTGATGGGGATACTCCCAGCACAAAAACAATGCTTGGACCTTAAAGTTTCATTAGAAAACATTATTTTGTAATTCATTAGTCTTTAAAAAACCTAACAAAGAAAACACAGCAAACTTTTTATACTGTTTTAGAAGGGAAAATTTGTTTCCCACCAAGATCTGTTAACTGTTTGTCAGGGTTTAGGGCCAGGGCCATCCATTAGATCTGTAACAGACAAATTTTTAACCCCTCTCCCTTCCCAAAGGGAAAAAGGCAATAAGGGAGAAAGATTTATGGATTAGAAAAGAAAACTATGCTACTGCTGCATAGTTTAGTTTACTTTTTTTGACACAGCAGTTCTACTAATCAGTAAATTTCAAAAAATGTGCATAATTTTTAAATGGAAAAAGGAAACAAATTCCCTGCCAACTCAATTACTTTTTCTACTAATTTCAAACACTAGGATTTTCTATCAGCTGATATTTTGCAATGCTGAATTTATCATGTGACAGTGATGCCACCAAGGGCACACAACAGCTACTTTGAAGGCTAACATCCAAAGCACCTGAAGGGTGTCAAAGTTCCACCTTATGAAGGTCACTACCTTCAGAACATAAGCACACTGTCCACCCCATCCAAAGGGCTAAACTTCTGCCTTTTATTATTTCAACACAGCCTTTTTGTAATGTATCATGTTAATTGAATCATGATTTTAACATCAAATCAAAAGAGCATTTTTTTGTCTGGCCAAGGTTTGTCTAGATACCATTTTTCCCAGCCAGGAATTTGTCATTATGCAGACAGAACATAAACCACATCCCTCAGTGACACTGCAATATACAGGAAATATCCCTCTGTGCTGCAATCAAATTATTATCTTGCTGACACCAGGAATCTCTGGTGAAGCACAGTAAACTTTACTTGTGGAAGGAAATAACACAAACCTTAGAACTTTCTAAGTTATTTCAAGCTGCAGTCTTTTTCATGGCTTTATGGCAGGACCTCTGTTAGTACAGCAGCATATGAGTCTAATTGATGAGGCTTCCTCATGGTTTTAAACTGAATTTCTAAATGGGTAGTTTATTTTAAATTGGTAGAAACTATACTTGGAAGTTCTGAGTTCATCATCCTTGAAGAACAATCATATAGTTTCTTATGCAAGCATTAAAGACCTATAAAAAGCACAGCTGAAAGTTCCTGTCTGTCTTACTGATGAAAGACACAGGCAGCCTCCTTCATGGCTGAGGAAATGTTACACAGCATGCTTGGAGCAGCTCTGACTCAAACAGTTATGATTTCCCATCTTCATTTTGGGCATTTGAGCACTCCTCAGGAAGCTTATGTCTGTGTTTCAGTGGTGCAAGGTGCCCCTCCAGAGGGTCCATCTGGGAGCAAGTGACAATTCCCACTTATTCCCACTGATAATGTTTTGTTTATGGAAAATATTTACAGAGAATTCAGAAGTCAGGAGTTTCACATTTAAAACACTTAACTGAACATGCTTTACATCCAAATGCAAACATAGTGAAGTCTTTCCTGAACTAGTTGAAAACATACATTTACTAATTGCTGGCAGGAATCCTGATTTCAATTGAGCTTTAAATCATACTTAAGAATTTCACTCCACAAAGCATGCTAACTTGACACTTCTGCTCATTTCAGCACCACAAAAAGATGTCAAATATCTTAGAGTTGAGTATGATGTTTGTATTTCACAAAAGCATGAGCTTCAATGGGTATGGGCTTATTTACATATGTCCCAGATGAGATAAATGAGATGAAATAAGAACAAAAGTGTCACAGGAGTAGAAAGATTTGAAGAGTAGATACATTTTTATTAAGTAATCCAAAAGGCAATACAAATTAACATGCAGAGCACAGGATTTCTCACTGCACTAGCTTGACTGTATTTCATCTGGATCATTTACTGCATCACCTTTCAAACCTTCTATGTAATTGAAGATGCCTAAATGCTATGCTATGCTGTTTGATATTATACTATGTTTGAATGAAGTACAGAAAGAAGGTAGTAAAAACAGTAGCAAAGGTAGTAAAATATAAAATTTCACATACAAAATGAGACAGTTTGAGAAAAGTGTGGGTTTTATTACAGCTTTGCCATTATATTAATGGATGGCAAGTGTTCTGATCCATGAAGGTAAGCACTCAGTTCTTGAGAACACAATGCTACTCCAGATCTTAAAATGAGTCTATGATCTGAGCCATGGCTCAAAAAGAGCTATTCTTCTGAATTCATCATTTCACAATTGAAGGTGTGTGGCTCTTGAAGACTGAAAGCACATTAAAACCTTGAAGTTCTTGGGCTGTCAGCCATACAATAAGCTGTAAACGTTCAGTTTTCCATGCCATTGCAGTACAAACCTTTGGCTAAAGCAAATCACGTGGAGTACCAATATTCCAGCTGCTCCCAGAAAGATGCTGAAACTTATAAAAGATTTTTTTAGTTATAGTGAGGGACAATTGGTAGCTTTCTAAAGGGCACAAATACCAAAAGTTTAAGAATGATTCACTTTTCCATGCTTAACAGCTCATTATTCCCAATTATTTTTGTCAGTAGGAGGTTTTGAAGGGAATGGCGTTACTATTGCAACGATAGCTTCATTTGTTGACCATGTCTTGATCATGTTATTTCTAGTACTTTGAGGTATTGCTTTAGGTTATAGAATCATAGAATCCTTTAGGTTGGAAGGGACCTCCAAGATCATCAAGTCCAACCATTGAGCCATTAGGGCTCTAAAGTCCTCTGCTAAAACAGATCAGAATCTGTCAGGGTTGGAAGGGACCACAAGGATCCCCCAGTTCCAACCCCTCTGCCATGAGCAGGGACACCTCCCACTAGATCAGGCTGCCCAGAGCCTCCTCCAGCCTGGCCTTAAAGACCCCCAGGGATGGGGCCTCTGTGTTTTCTTAGGAACATTTTTTTTTTACTCCTGGGTTGTCCCAAATGAAAATTGCTTTCTCACTCTGTGAAAAAGCACAGTATCAACTCTAAGGCTTTACTATGTCCTCTACTAAGCACTGAAAAAGTAATTCCATCCCTGTTCACGTTAGAGGCAACACAGAAATTAGATGTGGTGGAAGAAACCTGAGGTAGCTTCATTTTACCTCTGCCAGTTGTGCTAAAGGAACAAAATACAGCAAGTACAGGAGGAAAAGTCTTAGAGGAAATAACTGAAGACACAAAAAACACCTGAAGGTGGTTCATGTGAAAGAATGAAAGCAAGCACTGCTACCTTTGAGGAGACGATGCGGTTATCCGGGAACCTCTGGGGGATGTACGCCTCCGTGCCTGGGGGGGGCTCACGGTGCCCCACGTACACAGTCCGACTGTCCACCCAGTTCTCTTCTCCAGCACACTAGGGGGGAGAAACAGTCACCGTGTCACAAGCCACTTGGTGTTACTGCAGTGCAGTGAGTCACACAGGGGATGAACTCGTCGCGCACTCCCACCCGCCGGTGCCCGACCCCTACACCTCTGGCTGATCTCAAGGCTACCAGCACACAAAGAACTAAGTCTGTTGTCAAAATTCTGCCCAAATTACACTGTGCTTTCCTTTAAGGCAATAAAAAGGAATCCTTGAAGATTACTGTTGTGACTTTTCAGTTTTAAATCAGAAAGAAAAATGGCTTAAGATTTTCTCAGTTGAATTAGATGTTTAGTAAGTATAGATGTGGTTGCTGCTCATTTAACTACTGATAAAAATCAGCTGTAATTAAAGTGTTTATATAAAAGGACACCTATATATCACTTTTAAGACTAGCTAGCTATAACTTGTTATTTTATTTGCAAAGTGAAACCCTGTGTTCTCTGAAATACTAGTAATGATTCCTCAGCCATGAACAAGCTTAGGGACTCTCAGATTGCCAGGAAAAGACCTCAGCTTGTCAGCTCAGATCTCTTCCTCTTTACTTGCAGACACAGTTTTCATTAGGGGAAAAAAGTAGGTGAGCCAAAGTAAAATGTTCATATATCCACATCATGAAACCCCACCAATTTACAGCTTGTCCAAAATTGGCATTTCTATGCTCCCTACTCACTGTAAAAGAAAAAAAAACAAGTGGAAATCACTGTAGAAAAGTACTTGATTTCTTTTTAAACCCTTGGGTTACAGAATGCTCACTCCTCATTTGACAGTTTGACTAATTCCCCTCTACCATATGAGAAGTATTTCTCAGGTACAGACTACATTCCTGATACTTTGTCCTACAGAGAGAAGGCCAGGCATCAGCTCTTCTAACATTATCTCTAGGACAAGTTTGGAGTAATTAAAACATTTAAATATCTGTAATCAGTTCAAACTGCAAAATTCTGCTTTAGGTTGTAATGATGCATTTACATACACTTCTGCTAAGCATATTAGAAGAAAGCTTCTTCTCTGCACCTTCAACAGCTCTGGGTATTAAACAGATCCCAAAAATGCTCCTGGGCTCTGGTCCTTGGTTGTCTGTCTATAAGGGTGAGCCAGGCTGCTGCTCAGCAAACTAACACCACAGCAATAACAGCAGCAGTTTGGGAGTTAACACAGCTCCCCAGATCAGCTGGATCCATGCAGTTCTTGACAATAAAAGGGTTTTATCATAGACATGGGATGTTCTTTTCCTGCTAGTCTTGCTGTCAGTAGTTCTGGGTCTATTTAGTTTACTAGTACAGACACAGTGAAGTCTAAAACAAAATTTAGTTTTCTAATTCACCCTAACATCTCCCTCAGTGGTTCATTCTTCTGCAGTTATTCTGCTGCCTGAAGTGTAACACATGTGCAAAGAACAAGCTTTCAGCAGAAATTGTTGAAGTATGTATAAAATCTTGCACCATTATGAAAACCTGGAGCAGTTAAATTTATAAAACAATCATCTTTGTGATGTGCATTACATCCCTGGGAGTGGGAGAGAAAAAATACAGAAGAAAACCTATTTCAGGCTATTAACCACAAAATACATAAGAAGTCAGGAAGCAAAATACAAGACTTAAAGATAAGCAATTTCTGCTGTTCAAGACTTTTACTTTAGAACTAGGTAAAAAGGATTAAAATCTCTACTAATTCTTGCACATTACAGTAAAAATATGAAGGCATTATGTTCAGAAGCTACTGAAGGCCAAAATGACAAAACTAAGGATACAACTAGAAATAAAACAAGTTTTTCTCAGCCAAATGGTCAATAATTTGAAGGAATCAAATATTATACAAAGACAAGCTACTAACAGAAGAAGTAGAAGCAACAAGACACGCCAGGAGCCTATCACAGCTTATGCTGAACTCCACAACTACTGCTGACCCTGAGCACACACAACATTTCTCAGCCACCAGACCCCTCCAGTGTGGGCTTGACATGAAAACGTGGCTTAGTTTAGAAGTCACACTGAATTTCCAGCCAGACAACTCCTCCCAAATCTCTTACCAAAACTTACCCAAACTCAAAAAGCCAATTGCCATTCAAGTCCAGGTAGGATTCTTTCAGCAAGCCAAAATATTTTGAAATCAAGTAAAGCAATGAAAAATGCTTCCACATTCCACTTTTGTTCTATGCCAAGAATGAAAAGTAGTATCTTCTATCACTGTACTGGAACACAATGTATGTTATCTTGGGAGTGCACTTAAATGTACAATGCACACAGGATTTATTGACACTTGTGCCAAGCAATACTAGAAAAGCAAGACTGAGATATTCCTAAGTAGTAGATCAAATTGTACAGTGTTTCTCAATTTCTCATTAAGCAAGGACATTCCAGACATAAAAGCAACACCAAGATTACTCCCAATACAGTTAAGTGCCTGAGTTCAGAGATGATTGCATAAAGGGCTAATGGGAATTCAGCACATGAATCTTTGAACATCAAGAAGAAATCCCTCAGCTTCTCTTTCCCTCTACACAAGCCTAGCCTGTTAATTTCTCTTGTATTTATTATGAGCCAACAGCTTGACAAGGACATTATTAGTCCAAGAAAGCTTTTTTTTTAGCATTTCAAAGTATAAACTGATCTTTATCATGATTCAGTCCCCTGTGAAATTGCCTAGCAAGCTAGAAGTACAAAAGACAGAGCTCTCCACAGCATTTTCCTGTAGTTTTTAAAGGTCTGATGACCCTAGAGTATTTTATGAACAGTAAGTAAACTAACTTATTGTCACAACATGGAATCCCTGAAGAAAGGTTCTATAAAATTTATTGAAAGTATGAATATGAAATCAAGGCAATCTCTTCTCTTCACTCAGTTGGATCTGGTTTTATCACAAATGGATAAATTCACCACAAAAGTACAAAACCTTACCTAACTTAATTTTAACTGTCTGCCAGCACAGAACATTTTTCATTTGTCCATGTGTGGTGTTTTTGCAGGGAAGAGCAAGGCTGTTTCTCAGTGAGGTAAAGGCACAAGGCAAGAAGTAGCATGTATTATTCAGTATGAGCACAGGGAAACTCACTTGCACAGAGCAGAGAAAGATGCTTTTAAGAAAACAGCATTCTAAGCCAAGATGCATGCCACTTAAAGAGATCACAACACACCAGCTGAGTGGCTGGTAACCTACAGAGCCAAACACCTTGGCCCAACAACTCTCTTCATGTTCACATATAACATATGAAAGATCATTTACAAAATGACACCAGGGTAATCAAAAAAAGCAATCTGATGCTGCTGCCAAAGTAGTGAACTATATTTGTTACTTTTTTAAAAAATTCTATTGCTTAAGCCCATTAAGGATATGCCCAAGAAACCATAAATAAACCTTAGCATTATCTGCTTTTATTTATAGACTAAAGCTCAATGTCCTGAGACTTAGTTCCACTGGCACATCAATGAGGAAGCATTACTTTGCTTTCTGTACTGCTGACCCTGCTGGAAAGAGTAAAAGCTAAGACCAGCAAAAGACTAAGTCATCTTTATGGAACACTAAACAGAGCCAGTTAACAGCATTATCCTTTTATTCATGTATGACTTCAAACATTCATGCCGCTCATTTTTCTTATTTAAGAAAGACCAAACAAACCAGGTTGAGATTCACCTTCACACTATTCTAATTATTTTTTATCTAATTTAAATAAAAATATATTACCTGAAAAGACAAAGGGGTTAGTATTGAACAGGCAACAGCAAAAGGATGATAGGAAGAGGATAGCAGTAGCTCCTGGAAAAAAAAAGGATCATGGAAGATTTCAAGTCTTTCCAATTAAAGAGATTTGACTTAGGGTTTGAAATCAATGGAAACACTGAATGACATTTCCTGACTCCCTACTTGAACCATAGTTTGGGCATAATTAGTAGCAACAATCTTTGGTTCAAAAACATATTCTCTCTCCAAATAACACAAACACTACTAAAATAAGGTAATGTGCATTACCTACAAAACTCAGCTAAAATCTCCCTGGCCAAGCTGTAATGTTCAGTTGACAGTTCCCTGTCAGCTTTGTTGAACAATATTCTGAGAAAGGGTTCAGCAAAGAAGTAGGAGAGAAAGTCATTAACAGAGAGTACACTAACCACAGATTTGATAGCAGTGAGTTAGACTGGATCTTAGGAAGAAGTTCTTCAGTACAAGGGTGGTGAGACTCTGGAATAGAGTATCCAGAGAGGTTGTGGAGAGAAACCACCTCAATACCTCAGGAAACTGTAATTCCCTGAAGTGAAAAAAAGGAACTCATTTTCCTTGCTAATATCTTGAGTAAAACAAAAGTAATTTATCATACACTATTTACCAAACCATGAGATGATATAAACTCATCTTTGTCTTCATTTGTCAGTTGTACTGAGTACCTGTTCCTTTTCACTTGACTCATCACCACTCTGCAGGTAAATGTGCAAACAATGGCAGTGTGCAAATTTTTACCTCACCTTTCCAAATGCAATCAAACCCACAGGCCTTTTAAAGACAGATTTGATCTACAAATCATAATAAGCAGAATCCCTTTAGGTAATTTTTTTAAACATCCTACATTTCCTGTAACTGCTAGACAGTACAACAGATTAAGAATTGAAACAGCACACTTTGCAAAAGAAAAAAACCTTTTTATTTACATGTATTTCCTTGTGGATAAAGGGTGAAATTCTCCTCTTGAAGGACCTTAGTAAGATTTTAAATGTTAGGCAAACTCACTAAGATCTAAACAGAGCCCTTGAGATTTACATTTTGTTCACAGCCCTCCACAGGAATGAGCCAAGCTCAGAATGAAGAGTAAATATAACTTCAAAAGCTGTTAGGATTGTTTTTATGTATTTAATATAGAATGGCCCAGTTAAAATAAAGATTGTTTTGTGTATTTAATATAAACGTAAGAATGGCATGGATAAAATAATCCAAGCATATAATTATCAGATAAATTCCCTGTCAGGTTTTAAAATCTCAAAGAGGACTCTCTCAATATTAGGTGCCATAAACAGAAAGTAAATAATTTCACACATCTATTGGCCACATGGATATGTCATTAAACCACTAATTTAATGGAACAAAAGGTAGCACTTCAAAGGCAACCACAAATCAAACAAAACAAAAATACTAGAACAACTCTCTCCCAGAAACTTCTATGACTAATTAACACATTTCCAAAGGGAGATGTCAGTGTCATGGGACCTGCTGCCTTACACTTTTGCTGCAGTACATTTACTACTGCATTTCTTTCCAGCAAACACACATTTTAAGTCCTTGCATGGAGATTTTGACCAGAAATAACACTAAAAAATAAAACTCTGCCAATAAAATTGCTTACCAATCACACAACGTTGGACATAAGCATATGCAGAAGAAGAAAGATGATGATAAACATTGTTTGACTTCAATTAGCTTATTTTGTTTATGAATTTCAACTTAGGACATGATTAGAAGCAAAGGTGGGTACATCTTAGCTACAGAAAATGGTGCTAGGACAAATTAATTTCCTGCCCAAGCCATACCTACAGTATTTGGTGGCTCCTGACTTTCTGATCTCTCCATCTCCTGCAAGGGCCTTGTGCATGCAGGCAGAAGAAGCATCAGCTTCATAGCAATAGTCTGCATAAAGTTTTGTGACATTGCTTGAAGCTGGAGAGAGGAAATGCAGAAGTATGATGGAATCATGTCAAGTTCTGCAATCCACAGCAGACAGAACAAACGTTCTGACAACAGCAAGTATCCCCATTTCTGTAATATCCTTGGCAGTTCTGGATGTGTACTTAGTACAGATTTATCTCAGCCTTCCAGCTCATGCCTCCTCGAGCACTGTACTTGGAATAAAAGGTTTCTAAAGCAATCCTAACACAGTTCTATTCCAGTCGTGTCACTTCAGTTTGCACAGGAACTTTTTAATACACAATTTTGTAGACAGTCCATTTCTCCTTCCTAATTCCCAGGTTAGAGCATCACCTTTCACTGAATTCCACCCCCTCTATATTGGAGGGCACCACTCAACTTCACAGATGACAAAGCCAGCAATCTCTGTTCCTCCTCCAGAGTTACATAATTCTTCATTTCAAATACAGAAAACTAACCTGAGTTATTCAAGCAAGATTAAGATCCTTCAGAAATGGTCAATTTAAACTCCAAATATTATTGTTGACACACTGGTCAACTTGGTACAGCTATTTGTGATGTCTGTGCTTTCTCTTAAAGACAAAATCTCATTTAGTTTGTTTACTTGCATGAAAAGCAGTGATAAAAGCAACACAGACAGAAGTCTCCCATCCCTTTCACACATGCTACCTTCAACCACTTTCAAGGTATCACTGGGATGATGGTAAAAAGGTTGATCTGTGAAATAAGTGAATTACTGGACAGCTGGAAAAATTCTTTGTTTCATTTCTTCTCCTTCCTCCACCAGGACCAGCTCTGACCCATTTTGCTCCTTGCTGTCAGTGGGACAGGGAGACAAAGTGTCTTCTTCAGTGTCTCCTCAGCTTCAGTCAAGAACTGCTACATGGAAATCCTTTCAAGAGTGTCTCACTTCCAATTAGAAAGGCAAATGAGAAGCAAACTAGACTGCAAACAGAAGTGATAAGAGAAGCTAGAAGGGAAAGTGTCACATAAGACACATGGTATTTGACAGCCTTAGCAATTACATTAATTATAAATCAAGTTTATATCTAAATCGCTCCAGACCAACAGAAATTAAGGTTTGTGGAGAAAATTTACAGCTTCCTAAGGTGTTAGCATAAGCTGCCAAGAGCTGTTTCATTTCTTGCCAGAAAAATAGACACTACTAACATTTGCATGCAGTACCAAACTCAGGATCTGTAAAGACACTTTAAAAGTATCTCTCTTTAAAAGAGTAAGCTGTATAGATACTCCAAAATGCAAGGTTTTAACTCTTAGCTGCCAGGAAATAGAAGTACTTAAAATAATTCATCAAGAAACATTTGAAAAAACAATATTTTCAGGTCAGAAAATGAACTGTATTATTCTTAGCTGCCAGGAAATAGAAGTACTTGCTGTAATTCATCAAGAAACATTTGAAAGAACAAAATTTTCAGGTCAGAAAATACTGTATTATTTTTATAGCTTCTAAAGGAACAGAAGGATGGAGGCAAGCAGCAGATTGTTTTCACTCATTCAAAACTAAATAATAAAAACAAAGATATGCCACACTATTTTTCATTTATATGGAGATAAATTATGAAAAGTGAAGCAAAAATGCCTGTTGTCAGTCTTTTCAAAAGCACAACTTAATGCATATGGAGACAGTATGCATGGGCAAGATGGACAAGATCAGATACAAGCACAAGTCATTCCTAAGCAGTGTTCTTGGAGGAGCTTCAGGTTATTCAAATGGGAACATATTCTACAAATACACTTTAAATTTAGAGCAGTAAATTACCATCAGCCTTCACCAGGACATGACCAGAGCTGGCCAGTATGACAGCACTTCCTACAAGAATTTTAATAAACCATGAACTTAATATTCCATTTATTTACCTATCTTCTATTCAGTCTCAGAAATGCTGTTCTTCCTCACTCAGTCCAGTCCCTGATTTCCTCCAAGGCCAGGCTGCATTGGTCTCCATAACTACCCACCCAAGTAAACAGCTAAGATTTATCATTT
>NW_008604996.1:0-4506 GCF_000691845.1 Merops nubicus | reverse complement strand
CTAAATTTATCAACAGCCTGGAAGTCCTGGCATTACTCAAAATAACAACATTAATAGCAAAGTTTTTACTATAAGTAATTCTATTTTGCCATACTCCCTGCAGTGTAATTTGCAAATTCTATACTTCAGATTTTACATGTAATTGGTTTTGAAAGCTATTTAAAAAGCCACATCATAATTTCAGCATATCTACACTACTTATTGAAGAAATCTTAGATTCATAGTGCAAAAATAACTTCTGTTTCTCATTAAATAACTGATTAGTTATGTATCATCAGAAGGTATCAGTGTTTTCCTTCATCTCCTTCCTTTTTACTGTGCACCAGCACCAAATCACACATTCCCCAAATTCAGACTGGTGAACACCAACAGACACACCCACTGAGATGAGAAAGAACCCTCACATCAGGTGCTTACAAAGGTTAATGAAATATTTACCTGGATCTGCTGGAAAAAGTTTACTTTCACACTTCAAACTCTTGCATAATTACCCAATCATACCCCAGTAGAGCTCTGGAGCACTGAAGCAACACAAAATATTAACTCAGGACTTCTCCCAGTGCTGCAAAGCAATGCCACATGGTGAAGGGTTGGAGGGAAAAGGACATGAACTGATTCAAGTGAGGACCCACCAATTGGGTCCCTTCCAGCCCCCACCTTTGTCCCCCCACATTCTGTCATTCTGTGATAAGCTGCAGGGGTCAGGATCATAAATATGATTTCAGATAAAATCTATACTGATGAAAACCAAGAGTTTTAAACTTATAAAATGGCATGAAGGACATTCATTAACTCTGAGTGTTCACATCAGGAGCATGAGTAAACCTACTCATGATGCATAAAAAAATATTTGACACCAAGAACAAGATTTTTGAATCCACTGCACTTGAGGAACGTGAATTCCACAAAGAATAAATATTAACTCACAAGTCCTTTGATGTGCTGAGCTTTGTAATATTTACTTTCACTCTCAAAGAACAGATTTAAGGATTTGCAACTGAACAATGTGAAGTACAATAAATATTTCAATTTCTTACTTTTACAAACATCAAGGGATCTGTTTCAAGAGCAAGCACTTCTACAGGAACCAGTCAAATATTTATGAAAAGTAAATTTTAACAGTATTTGATACTACTGGTTGTATTTAAGTGAGATTCATACAAAATTATTCTTTTACATTACAGCTATTCCCTTTGTCATATATAGTAGTCTCAGAAAAATGACCAACACTTCATCAATAGTAGAGAAGGTATAAATTATTTTATTTTAGTAAAAACTGTAGCTACTTCCCACTTTAAAAACAGAAATCACACACTCTAGGATTTACCTACAGCTCTACAAGTGAGGTCCTAAACAACGTTATGAGACTGGTATCAAGATAATCACAGAACATTGGGAACATGCTTTTGAAATCTTTCAATACCTCCTTTTGTTTATTTATATGTGGAAGAAGTGTCCACATTGCCCTTTAACATCCCAGAACTGTTCTGTGTCCTTCATGCAGGAAAGCAAAGATAGTTTAAAGGATTTTTTTCTGTCAAGTCTAGAACTGCACTGGACATTGAGATTAATATATTCTGAGCTGCAAAGCTTTTGATAATGAAAGCAAAGGAGGTTATGTGGCTTTTCCTGGGAGGAGATAAGTGCAATCTCAACCTCCACTGCCTTTCAGTGACACAGAAAAGGTTAAACAACCTTTTGATGGTTTTTTTTTTGGGGGGGGTTTCTATTCAGCAGCAAAAGCACACAGAAAAACACAGGAGAAGGCACCTGCTTCCAGGTTTTGAGTTACTGCTGTGATCTCTTTGATGGGAGAAGGGATGGATGCAAGTAGTTACATTACATCACCCCCTAAAAGCAGCCTGTGATTGGATAGTCTTTTTGCCATAAAAGTCTTTCATTTTCTTCCCTCCCCTCCAGCATTAACTCACACCCTTAAAAAGTTGGTGAACTCCTCCCTACAGAAATGTTTCAGACTTCCAAGGCTGATCTGCCATCCCTTCCCTTTGTCAGCAACAAACAAAGAAGAAAAAAAATATCTAAACTCATTTTCTTCTTAACACAAGACCATAAAGGAAACCAACATTAGCCAAGAAAAACTTACAGAAGATGGACAGTCTCCAAAGTGCCACATATTTGGAACCCCTACCCTAAGTAAACTCGCAGGACAGTACATGCTGGCAAGAAATACCTTCATTTAGTGAACTTTGAAAAGCATAGATGTACTTCAGGATTTCACAGGCTCCACAGGGCCTTCAAGAACCACGTTGAGAGTATCAGGCTCATGGACAGCCTCTGTGACAGGTTAAAGATGAATTGTTTTATTCTAATATAAAGAAAAGAAGGTTACATGAGAGGTATTACTTCAACTGAACAAGTATAGAAAAAAACTAAACCAGGAATCATCAGAATTACCTGTTTTAATCTGCTGTGTACGACAGGCTAAACAACCTACAAACTGAAAAAAAAGGGGGGGGAATTAACCATTTTTCCCCTTTGTAACATTTTGTTGTATTTGAAATGTATACACATACTTAAGAAAATGACTTATTAAAACAGCAAAGAAAATTTAATATTTTTTTCTTAGTGTTATCTTTTTGAAAACAGTCTAATAGACAGATTTTCTGTTTAAAGATTTAGCTTTTATGCTCAATATAAATCATCTATTCCCAGAAAACAGTGTGCCCCCCCATCTGTCCCTAGCTGTTTGTCTAGAAATTCCTGGAATCAGTCCAAGGAAGAAAAAAAAAAAATCCACCAAAACTGCAGATCCTCAGTTGCTGCAAAACTTAATTAGGAAAAGCAATGAGGAATTTTGAACTCTTTTTTTTTTTTTAAATCCTTCTGTCCATGAAATAAATGAAGTCCAAAGTGAATATCCAATACTCCTGTTATATTGCAAAGTATATTCCAAATATTGCTTATGTGGAAAGTACATGACCATAACAATTTTGTACTTAGACTCACGCTTCCTTCTTCACAGATCTTCTCAAATTATTGCAGATTTACTGAGCAAGATGACCTGACTTGAAAGTTCAAACTGTCCATGCTCTGAGCAGAGGATTGGACCAAACACCTTCCACAGGTAAGTAAGCAAAACCCAAATCAAGTCACAAATCATTGTTATGATTTTTTTTCCTTCCCCCCAAAAATTGCAATAAAATGAGAAGATTCTACAGATCCTACTTCAGCCATACCACAATCACACTCCCCATGGACAAGGCAGGTCTGGCTCCTACAGACAAGCCTATTAACAGCTTTGTAACATAGACATGTTTTCCCATTTTTTTTCTACATTCTGCACACTTCAGGACGTGTATCCTACAGGCAGGATCAGCTGTCCTAAAGGCAGAGAACGTTGGGCAAGAGACCAAAACTACAGTGCCAAAAATAAAGCTTTAGGTGCTAGCCCAAGGAGCATTACACTGCAAATGAGATAACGAATCCCTGGCAGTGCCCTGGTTGGTGGCACCATGTCTTACTGCAGTTATTTCTGTCTACTTCCTAATACTTTCCTTTTTTTCCCCTCCCTAAATATAAGACATAATTAGGGAAAGTAATTTACTTTTGCCTTCTAGAAACAATTACTCTTTCTTGGTTTTAGGAAGCATCCTGCCCGACAACTCCTTGGCAATAAAACACAACTATGTTTAATAAACACACAGGAATACCAGGCACAGCCCCTGTCTTGAGTTGTCTTAGGAGGCACAGTACAAACAAAAAAAGGATACTCACCATTTTGACTTATACGGGAAAGTAATTTACTTTTGCCTTCTAGAAACAATTACTCTTTCTTGGTTTTAGGAAGCATCCTGCCCGACAACTCCTTGGCAATAAAACACAACTATGTTTAATAAACACACAGGAATACCAGGCACAGCCCCTGTCTTGAGTTGTCTTAGGAGGCACAGTACAAACAAAAAAAGGATACTCACCATTTTGACTTATACAAAAGCAGTTATTACAGAAACCAAGGAAAGCAGAAAGCATTTTCACACTTATTCTACTTTTTAGAATATGATTGCATCTGTACACAGGTCTTGCAAGTCCAGGGCAGAGAAAGATCATGAGTCTACCAGTTATCCTGTTAATTTTCTTCTAGTATACATGGCTCCTAAGGGGTCAATTATACACTACAAGTTGAACTCAAATGGAGTAAGTATTCTGTTTAAGAAATAATGACTTTTTCTCTTCATGTAAGTTGATTATGTGCTTATGCAAGAGGCTATCTGGTGGCAGCTGGAACCTTTCACTTGGGCTGAGCCACTGTCTATAGTCAGTGGGGCACCAGGAGGTAGAAATGGCACTTGGACTTCCCTTCCCATGGTGGCTCAAGTCCCCTTCCCAGCAGTTTGAGGAGCACTGGCACGTGGAAGGAAGGAGGGGAACTTCTATCACAAGTCAGTTCAATGGGCTAGTGTTTTGAATAAAAAGAAACCCTGTAACTCTTCTGGAATTGTATTACAGACAATATTCCACCAGTTGAGAACACTTTTTTGGTGGTAG
>NW_008604995.1:1558-4795 GCF_000691845.1 Merops nubicus | reverse complement strand
CTGCCAGGCAGCCCGTGCCCACCCCGGGTCACCCAGCACCCCTGCCCTGTGCCCGCTTCTCCCTGCGCTGGGAATCTCTCCACAGGGATGGAGAACTGGAGCTTTCAGCTGCCAGGGCAGCCCCCCACAGCCCCGTGCACCCCCAGGCCTGGGGGTTCAATCCTGCTGCCACGTAAACTTAGATTTTTGGAATATTTGGCTCCCTATTAAGCAATCCCTTAGCAACGCTTGTTTCCATGGCAAAGAGCAGAGAACCTCCATGCTGATGCTGAGCTTTCCCTTCAACTATAATTCAACCCGTTTTATTTAGGTGCTGGCCCCGTGGGCCAGGTCCCCCAGCATCTCTGAGGGCTGCCCACCCTGGGATGGACCGTGGGTGCTGGGCTGGGCTCTGGGTGAGGCAACACAGGCTTCCCTTGCTTCCCTGGGTCCCCAAGCCTTAAGCAAACAAGGTGGAGGCCACCAGGGCAGTGTTGGGTGCTGGTGGGTGCTGCAGCACCAAACCAAAGGGGTGGAGGGTGCTTGGGAGCCTGAGCTCGTGGGGTTGGCACCGCGTGCTGGGAGCTGCCCTTCCACAGCCTCACTTTCCCAAAGGGGCATGTGAGTTGCTTAAAAATTGGGATTCCTGCAGAAAATCCAAATGGAAAAGGGTTGGGGTTTTTTTTTTGAGTCTTCAAAAGATCCCAGTGACAGCCTGTGCCCAGCTTGGCGTTTAAAAAGAAGTGGGTTTAATTCTGCTACCACCATCCTCAATGAGAAAAAATGGGAAAAAACCCTCCACGTGGGAGGGGTGGCTCCTGGGGCAGACCCTCCGTGGGGATATTCCCTTTGGAAGTCACCCGGGGTTCCCATTTTCCACCCCAGAGCCCCAGATCAGCATTTTGTTGCTGGGTTTGCCCATCTCCATCTCCCCAGGAGGAGGAGGAGGAGGAAGGAAACTCTCCTTCCTCACCACGCTTTTCTTTTGCTGCAGTGGTAACGAATTCTCGCAGCGGTTCATGCCCTGAAGGAGCCTTAAAACCTCCCAAATTTGACAGCCAAAAATAGCTATTGCTCTGCTTGTTTCCAAGTGTTCACTAGCCTTGATTTATTTACGCTGGGTGTTTGAATCCGCCTTGCACTTTGAATCCCAAATCCTCAGCAGAATGGAACAAACCCAACCCTGCATCTGTCACCGTCGAATTTGGGGGGGGGGGGATTATAATTTCTCCTCACTGAAAGGGTATTCCCTGCACGAGGGGTGCTGGGGAGGGCTGGAACAGCTAAAAAAACCTCATGGCATTACCAGCTCCTGGGATTTCCAAGCATCCAGAGCATGTGGCTGCTCCAGGCGTATTTTTCCCAGCCCTTGATATCCCAGGCGTTTTTTTGGGGGGGAGGCTGAGGGTCAGCAGAGCTCGGGGAGGACCCATGGGCTGAATTGCTCAGTGCTGCAGGAGAGCTGGGCAGCAGAAGTGCTGATGGCATCACCGTGTAGCCACCTCTGCCTCGTGCCAGAGCCCCTCGGGGGGTGTGCAGATGCCCCCCCTGCATCCCTCCTCATCCCAACCTCCCCAGGGGTTCGTGCCCTGGCTCCTGGTTTGCTGCTCGGGGAGCATCAAAAACCCAAATGTAGATTTTTAATGCAGAAGGCCCCCGGTTGGGGCAAACCCCAGGCAGGGACGGGGCCAGGACACGGCTCCTGGTGCAAGGGGAACACTCGTGGGCTTCCAGCCCTGGTAGATCCCGTGGGTTCTGCTCAGGGGTGAAGGGCAGCGAGAGTGGAGGGGGCTGCAGGGAGAGGACAGTGCCCCCCAACCTCCCTCCAAACAGGGCTCAGCTTTTCTCCTGCACACAACACACTCACTCTCCTCCTCTACGCTGCTGGAGAAGGGGGAAATTAATCCCTATGGAAATTTATTTAAATGAATTCCCTGCCTGGACACTCAAGCTGTTCCCAGCCTGGCGAGGGCAGGGCAGCCGGGGGAGGAGGGAGCGTGGATCCCCCGGGCACCCCGATTCCCCCAGTACAGCCACATCTCATGGGGGGTTCTTTGCCCCCCAGGGAGTTGCCTTGGCAGTGCTGAGCCACCAATCCAGGTCTGGGTCCACAAATTGCCCCAGGGTCTCCTGGGGGCCACTCGTATCTTGCCCCCCAGTTTGGAGAGGGGAGAAGATGATGGTGGCTCTTGCTGTGCCTAGCAAAGGTTGGGGGAGGGACACCCAAACTGGTTGCTTTTTGCCCCATAAGCTGCAGGCCTTGGCCAATTCATTAGAGCAAAGAAAAATTAGCTGACAATTCCAATAAACAAGAAATTCTGATTTTCCTGCCCTAAACACACCTTGGTGTATTAACTGACTTGACAGAGCAGCAGGACCGAGCCCTTCCCCTTCCCCTGGCGCTGGATGAGCTGCTGAGATCCCTGCCCTGCGTGTTCTCACCCCTTGGGATAGGGGAGGTGGGGGGCAGACGGGGACCCCCTTGGCTAAGGGGGGCAGAGCAACCCCCGGAGTGAACTCCAAGCTCCCGGGAAGCGACGCAGCCACCCTCGGAGAGGGGGATCCGGGGCATCTGCAGCCCCTGGACAAGGCTCCTTTGAGCCGGGGCACAGACGGGGTATTGTCAGCTCAGGGGAGGGGTTAGAGAGCTCTGGGAAGAGGGACTGGCGTGGGATTGTGGTGGGAAAGGCTGGGTTTGGGTGCCTGGCTTTGCAAGGGACCCCTCTGGCAGCGAGCAGCCTCCCTGCGCCCCGTCAGCTTCTCAGCATCCCGGGGAGAGCCCAGCTGGGCGCTGGCAAAACCCAGGCACAAAAGCCTCGAGGAGAAGCTTTTCGAAGGGCAGCGTTCCTGCTGGAGCTCTCAGCACGTGTGACCACGCTCACACCCCCCCAGCCCTGCGTGGGCACCCCTGGGCACGGGGAGGGGACAAGTGGCCCCTGGTGCGTCCCCCAGGGCAGCGGTGTGCCAGGGCACGGAGGGCTGCAGGGAAAGGAGGGGCCCTGCACTGACCCCCCACCCCTCATGGACCACCAAGAGCTGGAGCTGAACCCCAAAGCTGGCAGGGCCCTGGCAGGGGCTCGGGGCTGGGTCAGAACAGGCTCTCTGGGAGGATTTGTGCCACGCAGCACTTGGCAGTGTGGGTTTAGCACCCCACGAAGTGATGGACAGGGGCTGAAGGTGGAGGGAGAGCACGAGGATGGGGCACTGAAGGAGTGAGCTCGGGCTCGGGGCCTGCAGAGCTGCCTGTGGGACAGGCTG
>NW_008604995.1:0-1404 GCF_000691845.1 Merops nubicus | reverse complement strand
TTTGGCTGGCTGAACCCTTCTCAGGGGCACCAGGACCCTCCCAGGCAACAAGGACCTGAGTGAAGAGGTGCCACCCCACGCCCCAGGACAGTGCTGGGGTCAACCCCCCGCCAGAGACCCAGCACAGAGCGCAGCTCTCGGTGAGGACTTGCTGGAGCAGCCCACGGGACTGGGGGGGGAGGTGAGGGAGGTGGGGGCCCCCTGAGCCCCACAGCAGTGCCCAGGTCCCCCCGGAGCTTTGGCACCATCACCTTAAAGGCCTTGCATGAGTTTTGCAGGACGTGATCCCCTCTCCTACCCAGGCACGAGTTCTTCTCCCCACTACCTGCCAGCAGCAGCGTGGTTTGTCCTGCTCCTGCTGTCACCACCCTCCTTCAAGATGTCCCAGGCTGTCACCAGCCACTTCAATACACACTGACCCCAAACTTCTGCCTGTCCCCGCTGCCAGACCCCAGCAGAGAAGCCCCTAAGTGTGTGGTGGAACAAGGTCTGTGCTTGTAGAGACAGCAGAAATTATTTGGGCAGAGGGCTGGCATGTTGGTGACACTGTCACCTCCCTGCCATCCTGTGGGGACTCCACCCCAGTTCACCAGGCTGGGGCTGGGCTCACTCCAGTTTTTCCCATTAGCAGGTGACACGAGTGGATGCCATGGAGTGTGGGTGACTGAGGAAGGCTGGAGAAAAGCCAAGGCTCAGTTTGAAGCGTGGGCAGATCCGTGCTGCTGCTGCTCCCATCCCCCTGGCACGGGTTTGCTGCCTCCGCTCCCAGGAGCAGCCCCAAAGCTGAAGCTGGACGTGCCCAGGAGGTGCCATCCGAGGTGACATCCCAGGAAGCTGGAAGGACACGGAGCTGCTGCCACCGAGCCCGAGGCATCGGGAGGACAAAGTCTGCAGCTCAGGGGGGCAGAGGGGCAGAGCCTGTGGTGCATTAAAGGTGTCCAGAGCCCCCAGCAGTGTCACTCCCTCCTCTCCCTCGCGCCGCTGGGGCTCCAGCAGAACTTTGCCCCCCCAAATCCCTGCAAGACCTGGTGTCTGGAGGGTGTTTCCTTCCCAGGGAGTTGAGTTTCTCTCTCTCCAGCTCTCTCCTTCCCTGCCACAGGGGGTGAGGGGTGCCCTGAGGTGGCCCCAGCCCTGCAATGTCCTGTCCCGTTTGGGCCTGGGGGAGGCTGGGGCAGCCCAGCTTTGGGTTCATCCGGGTGGGACAGGTTGTGTGGGGAAGCAGGCACCCAGGGGGGACAGACCCCCAGCCCTGCCTGGCTGCTCCAGCCCTGGCCGGTGCTGCTGCTCCCCAGACTCACTCCAGCCCCACAGCTCCTGTTTTCTGCCTTTAAGCCAAATTTCGAGGCAAAACCAGAGTCTGGGGACCTGCGGCTCCAGGAGCAGATGGGGGACGATGTTCAGCAT